>NC_088650.1:16962578-17150078 GCF_964019385.1 Sycon ciliatum
GAGGACCCAAAATGGGGCCCGTAGGGGTTCCGGGTGAGAGGTCATCATTTGATACCGGTTCTATTCACCTCCAAACTGGAAAGGATTCGACAGTATGAGCACGAATGGTTCGCTATCGTTTGGACACTTACGGACTGCAACAGGAACGGCAGGGTTCTCATCATCGGGCATCGCACTTTCATTCCTGTCATCATCGCCATCTCCCTGAGCCAATGCCAGATTGTCACCTGGTGGCTGGCCGCATTCCTGGACTGGGTTGAGCACGCCGCTTGCATCACGATCCAACAGATGCATGGCCTGCACAGGAGAGCCAGAGGCACTGGTGTTGCTCATATGTTGCGTCAGTGCATCGAAATTGTGTGCTCCGAGTTCGTGTCCCGAAGTCACCGGCACACTTGCAGATCTTGGTGGGGTGGAGTAGCGTGCACTGCCGTGCTCGTCCACAGCGCTTGCCGCATGCTGCCCATCTGTCTCAGGCACACATGCTAGTCGTCGGTGAGTCGGCAAAGGGACGCTGGCAGAGCGTCCACAAGCATTCCCGGATGGATCTTGTTCACCAGTGCGCCCTGGCCTTGCTGACTGCTGACGATACACATCAGGTATGGGTCGACTGGGGCACAAGACAGGTGCACTAGCTGGCCTCTCCAGGGTTGATCTGTCCACATCACCAGACTCGTCCGCGACTATGGCCGACTCGCGCCCATCCACCTCCGCAACCCTCTCTAGTCCAGTTTGGCTAGCCAGTGGTACGCTTGCTGAACGTCGCACACCACCTGTACTTTGCTGCAGGGAGCTCGACGTACGGGACCGCTGAAGCAGTCTCTCCAACTCCTGCTCCGCTAGCACCTGCCTTTCCGGGGGTCTTCCAAGACCGGCCGCAGGTTCAGAAAGCGGAGAGCTCATCACGGCCTCGTTCTCTTTGGCTTATCCAATCTATCAAGCAAACAATGCAATGTTACACAAAGCCATCATGTACATGTGCCTGTCTTAGCAGCTGTTTCACATCGATCACATGACCACATGCGGCAGCCATGTTGGTTCCGACTCCACTCAACCCCCGCATCTATGGGTCACGTGATATCGGCCATGTTGGTTCCACTGTCCACATGACCTGATCACTTTCTGCACAAAGCTTTAGTCACATGACAACTATTTGAAACCACTCTATACTTCAAACAGTAATTGTACAGCCAAGGCAGGGACGTAGCACCCGCTACGACTGGTACGACCATGGTCGTACCACTTTTCGAAAAGTGTGGTCCGTCCGAAACGTGCAAAACCGTAATAAAAAAAATCAGGATCCATCGATGCGCATACATAATAATATGCGTATCAGACTTTGACCTTTTGCTAGACTCCTAGATCTGCCATGCATCACCAGTCGTACTGAGTAGATCTACTGTACTCGACTCGACTGCACACTGCGCGCGCCAGAAGTGTGCCAGATGTTCCCAGAACGCAGGATTTTGTGTCTTTTTTACAAAATTTTCACGGGGGAGGTCACCCGGACCCCCCTTCAACACGGCCTTCAGCCGCGCCGACTTTCGGTCGTACCTTTTCCAAAACCCCTCCTACGCCCCTGCAAGGAAAGTGTTTAAATAACTTGAACCAGTTCGAAAGTCAGCTATCAATGTTCACGGCTGCATGCGTGAATGCTCAGGACGTCAAAGCCGAGTGACCTTCGACTGTGTAACTGTGCACTAGAACCTGGGGAACGAGGTAACAAAATGGTACGGTGCAGCCCAATGAAATACAATCAAGTGAGTCCATGCCACACCGGGCGGTTCATGGGATCTTGTGCAGGGCGACAGCTTGACTCACATGATTGGATTTCAATGAGCAGCACTGAGCTTTGCTCTACCTTTGCCAATCATATTAAAGGTTCCTTTGGAGATTGAAGTGTGCTAGTACAGATAGAGATAGGGCTAGCCAGTCCTTTCTGTACCTAGTGTGCACACACACATACATACACATGCACACAGACACACACACAGACACACACATGCACACACACACACACACACACACACGCACACACACACACACACACACACACACACACACACACACATATACACACACACACACACACACACGCACACACACACGCACACAAGCTGGGCACGCATCTATTCAGTTCCTTTCCCCTGGCCACTCCAACGCACTCCCCGAATCCCTTCGTGCAATTCATATCCCAATTCTTATTGTCATGGACTCAACTCATATCTTGGGCACCGTGCAAGAAATCTACTGAAAGAATGCTGAAGTACGGTGCTGCTATTCAATGAAATACAGTGAGTCAAGTTTGAGCCTTGCACCATTTCGCATCCCAGTGTTTGCAGGCAGGTCTAGGCTGCACAATGCCAGGCGCGTACTTGAGTGACTCGATCGGATTTCATTTTAGCAGCGCTGTACTTTAGTAATGTTCAATACAATCTAGGCCCATGGACCTTTTGCACTGAGTTGAGTTCAAGTCTATAATTATGTTGTTGTGTGTGTTATCGCCAACGCTGGGCATTGCTCAGTTTTAGCATACAAAATTAGCTAGGGTGGTCGAAAACTTATAATAATTTTCGTCCCATGCTCGGCGGCTCATGACTGCAACCCACTTTTGATCTTTGCGGGACAGCAGTCGGACTTTGGAAACTACGACTATGCCTAGTACTAGTAGATCTACGGATACTTCATGCACTGGCACAGTGATGCGTGCATGGTTGTGAAAAGAACGAAACATGGTCAACTAACTTACTTGCTCGTGCGCTATCATGCAAAAGAAGACGACCTACTTACCATCGGAATGCTCCGTCCACTTGACAGCAGTTCCATGGAACCACTCCTGTGTGCTGCCGACCACGCTCACAGTGGCGAGTCACAGGATAAGGCCAGGTCGGAACGAGCTCGGACTTCACTCGTCGAATCTCTTCAAACGCTTTACCGGGTCCTTTTTGAAAACGTCGCCTTTGCGACCTGCACGGAATATGACTGTACAGAATGATGTACAGACAGTCATGTACAATGTAGTTCTCCACCATGGACATCGTAAGAATTTAGTATGGACATAAGACTGGACTGGCTGATGCAGCATCCTGTCAGGAAATAGACCGTCACCCCTACCATTATGCACTTCTTTGCAGCCTGACCCAGACAGGGCCAGAGGCAGATGATCTGAAACCTACCCCGCGAATGGCGACATAACAAGTTCAGCCTGCATTCTGTCAGCTGGAATCCGACCCTGGGTATCAGATCTGCAGAGCAGCAGACGCAGGCATGAGCTGCCATGCCACGTCAGAAAAACACAAAACCGACACTCGCGACAGCAAGACAACAGGAGTCAGCTCTTTCTGAACTCTGGAGAATGAACGTCCAGAACAGGACACGGTACCAGAAGAAGTAGAGTGGAAAATAGCGAGGTGCCTTCACGAACAGGTACTAGTAGTAGTACTGCGTGAGAAACAACAAAGTGTTTCGACGACCAGGCTTGCACCTTGATCTTTTCAACAGCTTTGTGGCTGGCAAAGTGACATGCGGCCACAAAAGCAGTGCTAGCGAGAAACAGAGCTAGTACGAGAGAGTAATCTGAAAGGCCCTGACGAGTGACGGCCTGCGTAGGCTGAGATCTAGTGCCAGTAGTCTACATCATGCAAGTAAATGATTATGTAAACCTACATAATAATTATTGATATTATGCCATTGTAGCGTTGCGTACACTCGGAGTAGGGAGGCAGAACATAATCATTGGTATTACTAGTACATGTACTAGTAAGCGACCACGTCTCTTGCTAGTTGCTAGAATGATAGTGACAGTGCAGCCTTGCACTGGACTTTGCATTCAGCACAATTGCTTTCACGATCACTGCACCAATTAAGACACCGTGCAGATCTGTCTTGAGAAAAATATCCATAATGCCTACTAATGGTTGTGAAGAAATACATCCAGAACATGTGTACGGATATTGCACTGATGCAGTATGGTAACCATGGTAACGGATATGCTGTGTGGACTCAGGCAGTACATTGTACAGAGCAGAAAGCATTGGGAACAAAGGCGTTAATTTGACCAATGACATTGGTCATCACTGCGCATACACATACGCATGTATACACACACACACACACACACACACATGCACACACATACACACACACACACACACACACACACACACACACACACACACACACACACACACACACACACATGCACACACACACACACACACACGCGCACACACACACACACACACACACACACACACACACACACACACACACACACACACACACACACACACACACACACACACACAAGAAACACATACACATCGTAATGTGTCGATACAAAGCACTCAGCCATCTGGCGCCACCAAAAGCCACCTATCCACAGGATGGAAATGTGTTCATTGCACATACGTTTGTACCGGAACATATTGTCATATTCAAATAAAAAAGCGAAATTGGACATTCATGTCTTCACAGTAAAGCAGAAGAAAATACCGATACCGTACGACCGGAGAAAGGCTTCAGTAGGAATTATATTTTGGTAAAAAAGTGTCAAGTTTCTGGACCGAACGCTAATGGTCATTGAAAAATAAAATCAACCTGAAATGATTGTGACCATGTGGTGCCACAGAGAGAATTTTCTTCCTACCTAGTTGCAAAAACGTGGCTTCACATAAACATCCAGGACACCTAAAATTTCTACTTTATAGTACAAGGATTGCCAAACAACTTGAAGGGGCTCAATTCACGGTAGCAGTGTCGGAATAAAAAAAATAAAGATTCGAAGGAATGCTTACGAGATACCAGGTACAGCAGGGACTCTAAAGCAGAGCTGAGAAAGAAGAGCACGTGATGTGTTCATTGGTCAGCAGTGGACACATCCCCGTGTCAGAGGAAGCGGCTGAAGGCAACTTACATCCGCGCAAACACCACGGGAAAGTGAGAATGATCCGCAATTCAACAAAATGTACCTATAAATTCTGACATACATGACCATTTATGTAACATCATCCACTTGCATGATATTCGTAAAATTTGATAATTTTGAAATGAATGAAGTAATACGTGCAAGTGTAAGGATTTGACCATGAAGTGAAACCAAAAATTTAGTTTGAATAGAAAATACTCTGGCGCAAATAATCTCAATAGCAGGACCGAAAACCAGAACATCAGAACATTATCCCAAACAGGTCGCTGCAAGAGTAGTACGTGGATATAATGCTTGTATAGCCATGAATGGTGGAGTCACAGCTTTACACCGAGGTGAGTGAGGAAAGACTCTAGCGAGAGCATTCTGCAGAAGCATCACAGAAGATCATGTACATGTGTGTATACACAAATGCATGCACACGCGCGCGCACGCACAAACACATGCGCACACATATACACACACCATGTACCACACACACAAACAAACACACACACACACACACACACACATGCAGAGATAAAACAAACATGTTTCATTACCATGCTCCCCATCATCACATAGGCCAAAAGTCAAAACACACATCGCATCCACATTCTCATTGGAGAATTAGTGCTGGGAAAATCTCAATACGCTCTCAACAGAAAAACAAAACACATCTCTCTCTTCATGCCCCCTCCCAATGAACAAAGGCAAACATTGAAGTTCGTTCACGAAAGCAAATAGTCAGGTACTCGGCTCTAGCGAGAGCCTACGGTATGGCTGGCTGACGTTTCTGCACCGATCATCCTGACACCACTCTTTGATTTGAGCCTCAGTGCATCAGATACAGTGGCTACTAGATGCGGTTGGAGGTGTGAAGATCACACCCACCATAGAGTGGTGCATTGAATTTGTTTCCTGCAGTCGTGGCCAAAGACATCCAAGCTACGAGTCAAAAGCAGCGCTGTTTTCCTACTTATATTACATAATGAACAAACCAAAAAAAACCTATCTGACGTCTCATTAGTTTTGGCGTTGCGTTCGGCTCATGTGCCGGATTATTTTGGACACAACAGGAAATGGGTGGGGGGGGGGGGGGATCACAACTAATGCGAGAATTGACTGCGCAGCATTCGTTTGCAATCAATAGCAGATGGCAAATGTAGCAGAGTGGACCCATCAGTTAATCCTAATTCAGAATGCTAAACACCAATGCTTTCGCCCACCGAACTGGACGGCCCATAAAGCCATGTGCAGCAATTTCATCTAACGGAAACGCTACCGTCAGCTTGATCCATTGCCTCTCTCAACCACAGTGACTTACCGTCAGGCCTTGGCAAAGACGATCACATCAAGGGCATGATCGCTGTCCTCATGCTCAAAGTCCTCCACCATCTGAACATCCTGTAACGTAAACATCACTTGCGACACAAAATAGCACGCCACCTTTCCCTTCACATTGCTTGTCAAGAGCTCGGCCATCGAGGCTTCCGCTGGTGCTAGAAGCTTGATATCCTGCACAACATCCATGCCGGGGCCTCGTTGTACTTTGAAATGGATGGGAGTCATTCGTATCTCATCAGCTGGGGACACCTGCTGAGGTCCGTCCAGCACTGAATCCGGTGCCTCTCTCAGCTCGCAAGGATCGCGGAGCGTCAATGAGCGAGCTTGTAGTGCCTCCTTGTCAAGCTGTTTCTCTCTCAGGAAGCTGGCTATGATGCTCAGAAGCTGCTTGCTGTGAAAACCCAGAATGGACCGAGGGAACTCAGCTATCAGCGCTCGGACTGCATCAGATATTGGTCGCGTCGCATCCCGGCCAATACATTCACAGATGCTCTTACTCGGATTCTGGAGCATACTGGGAATAACTGAGTAGACTAGACTCAGACACTCTTCAATCAAGTTACACTTTACACTGATCCTTTGCAGTTCATCCAAGTGGTCGTTGGCTCCCATTTCGAACAGCTTCGATAAAGCAATGCTCACTAGCGTCTTATCTTCCTGCCTCATCTCATGTTGCAGAGTTGCTGGAAATTTTGAAACCACCGACTCAGCGTTCTGCCAGTAGGACTCCAGCATGCAAATCACTGCTTCTATTTTGCGGGCATCCACAAGGTCACCAAGAGGCTCCAGCCTATGGTACTCAATTCCTTCATTGTCTAGCTTCCATTTCAAAGCATCCTTCAGAAGCACCACTCTAGAGCCATTGGGAATGGGAGAGACCTTCAGGTCATGTACAAAACGCTTCAAGTCGTACATCAGCTCTTTGACGTTGTCCAGGGCACACAAGCATTGCGCAATGGCGCACTGCTCCTCGTGGGTCAGCTGGCGGTCCCTAACTTCACCAGCAGGCAGCTGCTCACCATCCTCAGCAGTGAACGAAAGTGGTACGCAGCTGTCTTTCCACAGAATGTTCCTCACGTTGGATGCACACCGTACAATGAATTGATACTCCAGCACTTCAAAATCAACATGGATGTTCCACCGAGCACCATCCTTACACTTGCGACAGTATATTTCAACCAGTTCATCCACGTCGTTCTGCGTGAGATTCAGCAGGCCTATACCATTGTCAGCTACGACTTTCTCCGGTGAAACTCCTGTCTCCATCTCAGACAGTGCCTGCTCCACTTTCTTCAGTATGGCGGACTGCTTGGATCTCGCACCGATGCTGAAGACCATTGCACAGAGCTTGACCAGGTCAATTTGCCAGGATAGAACGCTCTGCACGATACACTCGAGAAACGACGGTTCTCCACCGCCAGCAACTGTGGACACGATATCAGTCAGCAGAGAGTCAGCAGTCAAACATTTGCCCGCGTGTCTTTGTGGTAGCCAGGCTGGATGGCTGCTGCCCGGCAGATTGGAGAAGGCACGGCATATGACGGCGTAGTCATCGACAGCCCGGTACAGACTCTGCCGGACTTCTTCTTGCGATCGTTGGCCACTCCAGCTGCGCATGACCTCGATGGCCCTTCCAATCGTCAAACGTTGGTCGATGACTTCGTAGCGCATAAAGACCATAGAGAACCACTTTAGGGCATGCTGGTGCAGCTCAATCAGACTCTTAACGTGTCGTATTGCTTTGTACTGTGCGAGGTACGTAAAGACGTGAGACAGAACACTGTGGCGGTCTCCACTCTGCAGGATCATGTACCACATCTCTCCGGCCAGGTCAAACACGAACGGTCGCTGGTTCTGGTAGATCTTGACAAAATCGGTGCTGAGGGCTTCTTTCTCCTGCGTAAGAATGTGCTCAGTGATCTGACAAGTAGCCTGAATAGCCGGATCAATGACTATGTTCTGGTAGAACTGTTCGGCGTGCACACGATCTCTCATGTCCGTGTAGAATGCCTTGAACGGCGTTTTCATCGCCATTGCCATGTGCATCATCGAGTTGTAAACAAGTAACTTGCTGTTCAATGATGAGATGTTGATGTCAGCTTTCTGCAGGCGCTTGTAGGAGCTCTTGATGGCATATATGTACTTGACCACGACGTCCAGGCTTGCCGGGCTGCTTGGAGAGCCAGGCTTAGACGTAGCATTTTGCGGCCGCAGGTGGACAACGTTGCTGGACGCTCCCGTGGCCGGCTTCTCACAATAGAGCAACGCATGCCAGGTCAGTGCCGCAAAGGTCTGGATTGTGTTAAGCTCCAGTGCTGCATGAGACAGTGGTGTGGACACCGCACTCTGTTCATACGCCATGTGCGGCAAGTCTTCGGACTGGAAATAGTCCAGAAGAGACTGAGCTCCCGACAGACTTGAGCTTCGCTTGGAGAACGCTCCAAACAGATACGAACCAACCAAAGCGGTGGGAGCGTGTAACAATGTCTTGCAGTGGCTGTCATCCTGAGCCAGCATACATGACACCAGGGAGGAAATTAGAATGTCTCGCACGGTTTTCTGTTCAGCTAGTTGAGCGCCATAGAGAACATCGCGTGCCTCTCGGCCGAGATTAGCCAGGGGAGCAGACAGCAGGATTTGCAGGGCGGCGTACAGAACCGGTGAGCAGTGCAGGTTGGTAGCATCCAGGACGCCACAAACGTCTGCGGCACTGTTTGTCTGCACAAACTGATCATACACCGCCATCAGAACAGCTACTTCTCCGCTGGCTGTGAGTTCCCTGGGCGGTGTCTTTCTTCCAAGCACCTTGCACAGGACAGATATAGGGTCTGTGCTCCGCTTTAACTCCTTCACTAGTGTTGCATACATCCGCTTCACCTCCCTGAAATGTGTCCAGGGTTCGCTACTATATTCCATCAGTGTCACACACTGCATTCGGCTGATAACAGCACTCGGCTTGATCAGCTGGCTGGTCCAGTGGGAGTCCTCTCGCTTACTCATTTCCGTCAGATAGTCAAGCATTGATCCCCACTGTAGCTCCAGGCTGGCCTCCAGCAAGAAGTACTCCAGCCACAAGTTGGCCTTCTTGTGCTCTTTGAAAAGCCTGGCCACGTGTCTGGCATCTTCAAATCTGAGCTCCCACATGCGACTGCCGTCTGTCTTGCTGTTGAAAACACGCGCAAAGCCAGCCGTGGTCACAGCGGCAAGGCGAAACGCCAGCAGAATACAGCAGCACTTCTCCACAGTCCAGGCTCCAAAGGACGTTCCCGTGCCAATTTCACCAGCCATGTGAGCGGTTTCCACCAGAAGCATTAAGTTTCGGTCGGACCGACCATCACGCTTGAAGACCATCAGGAAGAATGCATGGGCTAAAGGGCTGTTCATCACTGAAATGACTTCTTTCGGCACTCGGTTGATTTCAGCAAAGCTACTGGGAAAGTAGGGTGGGACATACATTGCCGGGTAGTAAGTACATTGTCTGAACAGAGCATTGCCAATCAGTGCATCACCGAGAGCATGATCAACTGTGTTCCGAATAGCCACGCTGACTGGGCTCAGGTTTTGTTCAGTGATGATGTCCACCAGGTCTTCTAGCATACCGGCACCGATGGCCAGTGGTACCGCGCAACCATTGCCCAAGTCTGTGCTGTTCAGGATACTCAGAGTCTGGCTGCAACCACCATCCACGCGCAGGTCCTTCATGCTGGCTAGTTGTCTGCCTTCCATGCCAATCAGAAGCCACCTGGCACAATGCAGCATGACCTGCACAGCCTCGTCATACGGGCTGTGCGTCCGGAGCTTGCGCAGCAGTGTTGCTATGGTCTTTCCCAGAGTGGCTTCCTCGTAACTTATCTTTGTCCAGTCCTCATTGACAATGAACTGCTTGACGTAGCGAGCCAAGAAGCTCTGCAGGTAGACATCGTTCGAGGAGAAGCAGTCAATTACCATACTAACCGTCTCCAAGAGGACTGCTTTGCCTGGCAACTTGAGTCGAGCGAAGGAAATGGATGACTCCAGTAACTGACTGAGCTGTGTGGAGCGACGTGGCACACCAGATTGCGGCCAATGGTCGTCACTATATTTGTAGTGTAGATGCCAAGTGCACAGAGCATTCTTGAACTCCTCACCAGGTCGCATCTGCAAGCAGCTGGCCAGCTCAGTCCACAACTCGTCGACCAGGAGCTTTGCAAAATCATCCACCATGTCATCAGCATCGGCAATGGCCAGTAGCGCACGCTCAAGAGCGCAGTACTTATCATCACCAACAATCTCGTACAGGACATCAGCTCCGTGAAGCAGTGACAACAGTCTCAAGCGGTAGTCCTTTCGTTTGAGTGCGCAGCACACGAACGCCAGAAGACTTGGCCCAGATTCCATGGACTTGAATTCTTTGACAAGAAATCCGATGGCAATGTTGGGGTGCATATTCTCACGAGGTTTCGGCCATTTCGCAACGTAAGAAATACAGTCTGCAATGAGGCATTGCTGGAAATCGTCACTGGTGTCGAACAGCCACTCGTCCTTCAGAACTGGATCAGCTGAAAATGCCTGGTGAACCATATCGAGCTTGGTGTCACGCATCGATGCAACATTCTGCTCCATTCGCCACCATATCTGCTTAAAAAACGGAGTGAGTGCAGTTCGGTCTCGCAATGATACAAGACGACCATCACAATTCAATGGAACCGGTGTGCCTGGTACAAACGACAACAGGTGCAGCAGTTCTTTGGGTCTCTTCACTAGGCCAAGCCTCATGATATTGTGAAGATTGAAGTCGTCCAGCAGTGCAAGGAGAATAGTCTGCATCATGTCTTTGACAACGGTGTCTATCTCCTCATGCAGCACATCCACCAGTGTGCCTCGTCTCGAGCTGACACCAGATCTCCTGCACGTCTCGAGCAGAACATCAAGGTTCTGATGTTGGTGTGCCCAGCTGTGAAATGCCTCGCCCAGCCATTCAAACACCGGAGGTAGATCACCAAGGATCAGTTGTAGTGCCTTTGCTTGTTGCTGAGAGTCGGCCGCTTTTCGATACAACGGCTTGAAGAAGGGCCTCCATTCCTCAGGAAGGTCTTCATGTTTCTTGGTGCTGGCTAAGTTGACTGTGTTCACACAAGTCAAACGAGAACAGAACTCAGCAACAAGGCATGCAGAAGAAGGCTTCAGTCGAGCGGTAATGTCATCGCTGCTGAGATCAGGTACCTGCGAATGGGTAGAGCCAGTAAGACTCAGGATTTCAGGCACCGTCAGTGGCTGCACTTGCTTCTCATCGAGAACTGACACGTGCTGAGATGTCCAGCCATTGAAGAATGACACGAGTACAGAGTCAGTCATCCGTAGTTCAAGGAGCGAGTAGATCAGCAGCACGAATGTTTTGTCTTTACCAACAAGTGCCGACCGCCACGTCACGCACTGCTCGTCAATAAGCTGTCGCATGGAACCAATGGCTGCCTTTTGCAATGGCTGAGAGATGTTGAAGAGAAACACAATACTGTCTCCATCACCATGGATGAAGTCCTTCACAGCCTTCTTGGCCTCGGAGTAGTGCTGGAACGCGCTGACTGACACGACTTGCACTGCTGACAGGCCCCGGCTCGTCAACAAACCCTTGAGCTGTTGAATGCGTGACTGCGGAGACTGCGTGATCAGCAGAATTTTCCTCAGACCAAGCTCCCGGGAATTCCTCCTTGAAATTGCCCCTTGCAACGTGAAGTCCGTGTGACATTCAAAGTACACACGAGCATACAACTCTACTGGTGCGAAGGATGAGCACACATTCAGGAAAGACTCCAGTGGAATCATGCGGAATAGTGACTCCAGAATTGCGGTGGTAGAATCAGAGAGGCTGCTTCCAAGTGAGAATGCGCCGGCAGAGTTGAAGAACTGTGAGACCAGTAGCATGTCGAGAGTTCCAGCGAATAGATCCTGACCGCAGCCAATGAAGTTCCTCTTCTCCACATGACTAGTCAGAGAGACACACCGGTGCTGTAGGGCCTCAAGATCTTGCAGTTTGCTGGCCTGCGCAGCAATGTAGTCCACAACATCCGTAAGAGTCACCGAGAATTTCGAGAAGCGGCTAAGAAATGGCGTCTTCTCCGCCGCTGCCATCTCCCGGGTAACAATGACAATGCAGCGGAAATGTTCGTGAACTTGGCACGGAAACGAGCTGTCCTTCATGGCAATGCTAGAGTAGGCACACTCCTTTCCATGCACAGTCAAGGTGCGGAAATTCTGATTGAAGAGCTCATAGAGGAAGCCATGAAGCTTGGGAGAGTAACAGATGACAGCTGTGCATGGTTTCTCCAGGCTATGCTTGATGCTGGCAAGAATGTTGGAGCATTGGAAGTCCTCGTCGTTACCGGAAAGGCTCGATACCTGGAATACCTTGGTTTCATCTCCATTGCGCTTCAGGAGGCCAATGTGAAACAGGATGTCCAGGAAATTTTGCTCATAGCCCAGCTCGTCGACAAGAAGCTGGTAGCGTGGTGCCAGAGGACTAGATGACACGTGGCAGCTGATTGTTGCCTGATGATCGAATGCCACTTGGTCTCTCAAGGAGCATAACGTTTGCAGAGAACTGTTTCGGGGAACATTCTCAGCAGCTTTGTCAAACAAGGGCAGTGTGATTTTCTTGAAGAACTCAGCCACAATCCAGTCACTCTCATCCTGTTCAAGACCACCGAAGTTCTCTTCAATTGAACGACGCAGGGCCTCTTCGATAGCTTCGGTTGGCTTATCTAGCAGTTTCCGACGTCGTAAACACCGGACCAGAGAAATAAGGTCTCGCTGATGGAAAAACTTCTCGTGGCGCTTGATCACGGACTCATAGCCTGCACAAATACCCTGTAGTAGGTCCTCTGCTTCAGAGCTGAGCTGAACCAAATCATCGCCGGGGTGAGCAAACATAGCAACTCCCTTCGCAAGAGAGTTCAGCTCACTGGCTGACGATGGTGATCGGAGCAGTGTGACCATGCGATTGGTGTTGGCTGCATCAAACCAACGGTTGGACAGGGCAATGAATGCCACCTCCGGCTCGTCAAGGTACTGGTGCAGTACTTTCATCACGGAGCGGTTCTTTTCGTAGCCCGGCAAACCCGCTTCATCCATGAACACCGTTGCCTGGCAGAAGCGCTGAATCTGAGTGGTCTCCTCATCATCATCAGATGACGGCCGAGAGCTGCCGGAAACGTGTGGTGATCTGGAACTGTCCGTCTTCAGGTACAGACCTTGTCGTGTCAGCGCGTTCTCAAACACGGTCTCAATCTGGCCTGTCGTCGTCTCCGGTGAGCATTGGCAGAAAAACGGGTCCACCGACGTGAACTGCCGGCAAAACAGCTGAGATGCATGATCGCCAGTCAGATTGTCCCGAACTATGTGAAAGCTGAGTGTCTTGGAACAGCCAGGCTCACCGATTATTCCCAGTGGTATCTTCGTCTGAATGCAGGCAACAATGCAAAATATGTTCTCCTTCAGGGCATCTGTTAGTGCCACACCAGACGGAATCTTGAAGTTATCCTCATTGACAAATTCTCGGATGCATTGTTCCAATACAGTTGCAAGGGGAGCCTTTCCAAGTTCCTTGTTTTTCACATTATCACTGATATACGCATCAAGATCGGCACGACAGGCTCCATTGTACCTGGCACATGGTTCAACTGGAAGCCGGAGATAGAAGACGACTGCCACCGAGAGAAGGATACAGCGCTGCAGGACCTTGTCTGGCAGAGCTTGCACTGAGGATTGATATCCATCCTGAGTGATCTTGAAGACCTCCACCTTCCAGAAGAATGGTATCAGCCGGAAGACACGCTGTACATCACGTTGACTGGTAAAGCTGGGCCTGATCTTAATGCGACTGTACTGGTACGCATGGAATAGCATTTTACTCAGCAAATCCAAAACGCTTTCTGAAAATTCCTCCTGCAGCTTCAGTTCTTTCAACATCGGATGGCCCCTCAGAAACCGAATCTTGTCAGCAGTATAGTCTTCAAGTTCTTTTTCTCCGACCAGGGTTTCATACTTCCAGACGTAAAGTTGCAATGACTTTGGCAACTGAAGCACATCATATGTCAGTTCGAATCCTTCCTCCATTACCCGACGAAGTTGAAAGTAATTTGTCTCTGTCACTTTCGGGTTGCACGCAGAGATGAAGAACACAGACCTAGAGCAGAGGTCCTTCTTGCCACCAATAGTGTTCTCAATAAACATCTCCTTGAAGAGATCCAGGCAGCTTGACGTGTTGACTTCGTCAAAGAACACCACAACAGCTTGCTTAGTGCTGCGGGCTGTTTGAGACGCTTTGTCCACGATTGTTATGATGCTCTTCTTCGTCAGGCCAGGATGCACTAAGACTTTGTAGAACATGCGTTTGTTCTTTGTTTCTAGCCACGACTTTAGGAGTTGTCTGCTTTCCCTGTTGGAAATCACTTTCTCGACATACTGTTCCACCGTAGTTGCGACTGGCTTGAGGACAGGATATGCGTTTTTCCAGAACTTGATCACATCCTGCAACTCCACTTTCACCCTCCTTGCCGAGTCCGGTGGCAGAGCCAGAAGTAGCCGGTCCCAGATGCTCAGCACATCCTCGGTTGTGAAGTTGCTAAAGTCACCATCCTCAGGGTACTGGATTTCACCGCTGCTGGTGCTAGCACTTGCGCCAGCCGTTTTGGGGAAGGTCCTGCGGCCCTGCGAGTTCATGTTGCTCCAGTTCTCACCAAAGATGACCTTCCGGAGCCAGCTGAGAGTCAGAGGAACAAGATGAACGGACACAGCTTGCGTCAGAAGTGATGCATAGAGCTTCAGCAAGTAAGTCTTTCCTGTTCCAGTATCCCCTTCCAGGATCAACGGCTGTCGAAGATCACGTCGCTCGTGGATCAACACCAACTTGAATGCAAAGTCCTCGGTGAGGACAAACTTGCGACGGCGTACCACCAGGCGCACATCATCTTCTGAAATCTTGAACGTGCTTGCCAGCAACTTGACTAGACCTTCCTTCTTGCCGCCGGTACTTCCGGTGTCCACAAACCTTCGCCGTGCCGGTGGTAGGCATCCTTCCAGCATTCCCTCGGACGCCTCCTTCATCTCACGACCGGACTGAGAAGAAATGAGTTCCAGTGTGCTTGAAATCAGTACCGGGAATCTGAACTCACTGAGAACAAATGGCAGCCTGGGCCGACACACGTAGCTTGCCTCCTGTACAATGTGTCGCAAG
The DNA here is from genome assembly GCF_964019385.1 of Sycon ciliatum. NCBI lineage: Eukaryota > Metazoa > Porifera > Calcarea > Leucosolenida > Sycettidae > Sycon > Sycon ciliatum. The sequence continues at coordinate 16,978,043 of NC_088650.1, forward strand.
ACATCAAACCAGAGCACTCGGTCTTCTTTGCAGCGCTCGTCAAATTCACGGGTCAATGTTGTGGTCCATTTTCGACAGATATATCGATAGACCAACATCTCCTGGGCTTTGCTGATCGGTGCAGCCTCAGTCATGGACGAACTCCCTACCCAACTGCTAGACGCCGACATGTCATTCAGCAGCTTCCAGTGCTTGCAAGCGTCTTGCATGACCAAGTGATATGCAAGCCTGCATTCTTTGTCATTGTGGCATCTCTCATGGCGATGACCGGCCATATGCTGCTTGTTGCCGAAAAGGCATTTCAAATGACCCGCAACCCAACGCATCTCGGCATCAATCTCCAAGCTCTCTTCATCTGCATCATGGCTCATGGACTTGTCGTGATGGATTATCTCTGTGGACACTGTCGTCAGAAATGGCAAATCTCTCTCCAGGTCAAGAGCACTGCCATCTTCCGTCAGCTCAGGATCATCGGGTATTTCCACGTACCAGTCCCACGGGTGATGAACATGCGATTGAAAGCCAAATATCTGTTCTCCGCACGGAGCACGCAGCACACCCAGCCAGAAGAGCTCGAAGAAGATTCGGTTCACGTCAGCCAAGTTTGCCTTAATTCCCAGTCTGATGTGCATGGATCGACACTCGTCCTGATAATATGCCTTCATGAGCATTCGGCAAAATTGACTGGTGTCAGAGAAGTCAGCAATGTCAACAACCACCAGATCAGAGCGACGCCGGCGAATATAATGAGATTTTCCGTCACCAGCTCCTCCAGAGACAGCTGTCACATTGGGCCGGGAGAAGGCTGCAATGCGATTGAGCTTATGGTAGTTCTCATAAAGCTCGCTAAAGCCCAGTGGGTCGAGTAACTTCTTCACCAGGAAGCCTTGATCTGGCCACGTGTCGAAGAGAGGCTTATCGCAGGTGATGAAATGAACCTGACAGCCAACTGGCCTCATCTTCACCTTCATCTGCAGTGTTAGTAGCAGTGCTTGGCAATGCGGTGAGAGGCTCTCCGGTTGGCAGACAACAAAGTGCTGGTCTGGAGACAGGGTCACAGCGTTGAAGAAACAGTTCAAAGCGCTTTCCGTAGTCGAACTGTCGCAGAAAAGAAACTGGGTGCGACAGAAGCGCACCGTGCCAAGTTGTCTGACAATAGCAGTGAGCAGTGCCGTTGGAAAGTTGTGTGGTGCCAGGCACCCATCAACAGCAAGCATGTACTGCTTGTTCGGATGAGCAACCGTTGTCTTGTGCTCCTTGACTGCATTGGGTGCTGAAAAGATTCGAACCAGGTTCTGCGCTGCACTGAAGCTGGTTGCCATGAGAATGTCATTGGCGACTTTACCTGGTGTGAGTGTGATGGATACCGTGGCGAACGAACGCAGCGTCAGTACGTACGAATAGAGGACCGAGGCATTGGTCATGGTTTCCTCTCCCATCATGACGTCCAGCACAAGCTGCAGCATGTGGCCAATGTCACGATCTGAGAACTGGTGCAGTACAGGGCAACTCGTGCGCAGATCGGTGAGTTTGGACTGCCATTGACGTACAGCAAGCTCCGACTGCTGCAACAGTTGCTTCACCTTGTCGAGGCGCAGCCGAAAAGGTGAGCACTCCACTCCACAAAGACGGTGCAGGTACTGAAAGTGCCCGTTTTCCTGCAGGCGCCTGGCAGTCTCATACACTGTGCTGAGAAGAGAAAGACAATTAGCCAAGTTGACAACGGGACTCTCCTCATCTCCGCATTCACCTTGCGGGTAGAAGTACGGCAACCATAGCTGCAGCTCATTGAGTTCCTCCATCTCTAGCAACTTCTTTTTCTTGGTGCCAGAGGTGGTGAGGTCATTGTCTAGCTCAATTTCACAACAATACGTCAGCCGATCACCTTCCAGGTTGATTGATGCAAACGCCGAGTCGGCAAGCAATGCATCGCGATACTTCTGAACCGTGTCAAAGTAGCTCTCCATGACGCTCTTCAGCAGCGAACTGACCATTGGCAGGTTCTTCACAGCATCATCAAAGTTTACGTCTTGAATGGCCGGCGATCGCAGGCAGTCAATAATGGCTTCCAGTGATCTGCCACCTTTGAAGAACTGCTCCATGATGGGCTGCAGTGACTTGAAACTGTTGACCAAACCAGCTTGATATGGATCCTCAAGGCTTGAGTTCACCAACGCCAGTTTCAGCTCAAAGTTCTCATGATGCTCAAACGCGTCGTTGTAGAAGATGAATAAATCGTCGTACTCGTGCTTGCCATAGCGCACAAAGAAGTCCCACTGCCATGGCTTGAAATCCTTGATGACTTGGTACAAACACGTTGAGTTACGGTCAGCCGTGGCCAAAGAGCAATCCCTGTCAAATCGGCGACTGTTTTCAACCAGGAAATCATGGAGCTCTCCAGTGTTGGACGCCACCTTAAAGCGCAGCAAACCCTTGACGACGCCTTGCTCCCGGGCACAACTGCAGAGGCAGATGCGCTGCAGATGGTCAATCGCATTGCGTTCAGCGTGCAGGAGCTCGCAGCTTTGAAGCAGCCGCATTTCCGCCTCAATAGCTGGGAGAATAGCGGCGGCTGGCTCGTTCCAGCCCTTGAACACTGAACCGATGACGGCACCCACTCTTCCAAAGTGAGCCTCTGGATGCAACAGTGTTTTCAACTCACGATGAACGGACTTCACTCGGCGTTCCAGCGGTGGAGAGCTGCCGTAGCTACTTCGGGTCTGAGAGTAGCGCTCAAAATGGCGGCATATCATACTTCTTGAAACAGTGGACGCCACAAACTCGTGTGCTTTCATGGCGACCGCGCCGTCGACTTTGAAGTCAAGGCGCTTGTAGTACAGGGCTTCAGTCTTGGCTAGCTCACTGTTGACATCACAGAGATTGACTTGCCGGTTCTCAGACAGGTGTGTGATACGAGCACACGAGGTGCGCGCTCCGTTGATCTCCTTTGCTACGAGCCAGTGCAGGAGAGACTTGAATGTGTGTAGTTTCTTGCTGGCATCCCTCCAGCCAGTTAGGTCTGCTACGGCTTCCAGCTGAAGATGGCTCAAGAGCTGATTCAGGTTCTCCTTGAAGGTTAGATACGTAGAGCATTCTTCAAGCGTGTATTGGTCAGCTGTCAGGCGCCTTCTCACGTTCTGTGCATTGTCCACTAGCTGATAATAGCCTTCGAATAAGTCTTTCGGGCTCAAACCAGCGTTGACTTCGTGCCACTTAGTCAATGCATCCTCGCACAGTCCAAGCAACTGGCAAACAGTGGGACTCTCCTTCAGGGCCAGGTAATTTGGAGGTGACAGGGACACTTTCAGGCTACCCAAGAACTTGGAGTAGAGGATGGCCTGCAGGACGATAGACAGTGGGTGCTGCTTCTGCACTTCAGCAAAGTCTGGTAGGTGTGAGGCAAGCTCCAATAGGGGATTGAAGGCTTCCTTCAGCTCGTACGCATTCCACTGCGTCACAATCTTTGACGACAGCCACAGCCAGAAGATCATCTGAGGCCCGTTGGAATCGAGGCATGCAGCGTCATCACAAAGCTCATTCAGAACCACACAGCACTGGTTCATGTAGACAGCTGCTTCCGAGTAGCCGATGGAGAAATCACGTGACATGCGACGGGAACCGTGTGGAGACGGCTTGGCACGGCATTCACGCAGCTTAGCCGAGCGCTTGATAACTCCAGCAGTAATAGTGGCGCTGCTGCCGCAGATGCGGTGAATGGACATGATGGCAGACTCCAGGTTATCAGCAACGACATAGTTCCTGAGTTGATGCATACTGAGATGGTCACAGATACCTGCAACGGTGTCCATCAGTTCTTCCACATTATCAGGGGCATAATATTTGACCTCTACTTTGCCACTGAGCAGCAGGCTTGCGACACCAGCAAACAGCTCCCTTTCCATTGGATCATCGGACCGCATTCCGGCTAGAACATTATTTAGGTAGGAGAGAGACTGGTGCTCACGCTGAACTTCGTCCAGGACAAACTGCATGATTGTTTGCAGTCCTTGTTCACGTCTAAGGTCCGCTGTGTGCAGGATCACATCATACATGGTCGATGCTTCCTTGAAACCACGCATCATGTGTGCCAAGGTAGCTGCTTTCAGGTAGTAGGCAGCTGCTGATACTACAAACGGGAGGAAGTCATCCATTTCAGGAAACAATGTGTCCTCCAATAGCAGCCGAACACTCTCGCCGACTTTCCCCGACCTGCTGAATGACGCCAATCTCCACACTGACAATGCGTCGCTGGCATAGTCAACAAACGGCGAGATGGATACTTCACCTACTAAGCCAACTACATTAGCCATCAGCTCAGAATCGAACAACTTCCTGCACAGCTCGACGATAGGAAGAACAAAGGAGAACCCTTGGTAGAGTCCCAGCTCTAGATCAGAGCTGAACAGATCGAGAAAGACGCTCTTTCGCAAACTTGGCTCCCGCCAATGCAGCGACTCGGCAACATGCCTCCAGGCCAGTTGAGTGTGTGCAGTGTTTGTGGAGGATTTGCTGCGCACGCAACCATCAATGATCACCAGGGCGAACACTGTGTAGACGCACTGCATGTTAGTGGCCATTACGAGCGTGCTGATAACATCTCGCATCGCTCCAGAGCCACGCGGCAGAGACTTGGAAAACTGCTCCAGCAATCGTTGCCGTTCCTTGAAATAGTTCGCAGTATCTTGGCGCCAATGGCACAGGCAGAAGTTGTTGAGACGCGCCATAAACAACCTGTATTCATCGGTACAGCGCAATGTTGAGAAGTCATGTCGATTCGCCAGACTGACCAGCAGTGACAGGCCCAGCAGCAGAAAGTCCATAGCACTGTTGCAGATATCAGCGTCGGCGCGATTAGTCATTTGATGACTCATCTTGCTCCAGCACTGGGTCAAGAGCAGGCTGGCCGTGTAGCAGATACTGGCCAGTGTACGATCTCGCATGATCCGGTAGCGCAACCCAGCGATCGGCTTGAATGATCCCAGAGGCGCTGCGTGCTTGCTGGCATCTTTCGGCGGTCCCATGAGGCCGGTGTGCAAGCTGGAGATGAACTTCTCCCACAAGGCTACAACCGAGACATCCACGGAATGATTCTCCTGCGCAAACACACCAAGAAAATATCCAGCAGAAATATGATATAGTAGCGCCGAACAGCTTTTAAGCTGTGACGAAAAAGCTGTGACGAATCAAGCAATGCAACGACGATATGCAACCTTTACTCAATACTTCCTAGTCATGAACTGAACACACTTGAAGTATTCCAAAACAATTCCATGAGACTCAGTCAGACCGAGTTTGCTGCACCCATAGGAATACCAATGCCCTCAATTATGGATCAAGATGCGGCTGCAGCTGCTAACACAATGAGAGGTGAGTAGATAAAACCCATCAAGAGATCCAAGTGTTTCTTTCAGCTATTAAATATTTCTTTATTTATTTTTTATTTATTTTTTTTACTAAGGCCAAAGCTTCCAATCATGACATGCAAAGCAGCAGTTTGCCGCGGATGGTGTGGAAAGGGAAAAGGAAAGGGAAAAAGTCCGAAGAAAAACTCGACTGTCACTACTGGGACTCAAACCAGGGACGTTTGCTATAGGCTAGTGATGTTCTACCACGAGACTATGATGCAGTCGCCATGCAAACGGACACCGTTCAGTACTTTCTGCAGACTTCGAACAATATTAATAGTGGCACGAGTTTCCACTATCCAGATTTCTATTTTTCAAATTTTACGGACGCCCCTTTAGTGCCAGGAAACTTGGATTGCAACTGCAATGGAACCTCGGAATTCCGACCGCTTTTCTGACTGGGAAAAATGGTACGGCTCCTGAGGAAGTCTGATGTCTGACACTGCCTCTCTTGTAGGCACGGTTTAGTATGGAGGAAAATTCGGGCCAACACAATAGTGGTCGGTTTGGTGAGGTGGTCGTAAAGCGAGGTTTCACTTTAATTTCAAACCATGTGTTGCAAGTTCTATCTGCATAGAGCACAATTTGTTTGTTTGTTTGTTCATATCTATTTCACCACATATACTGTAACACAGGCATTTCTGCCTTCTCGTCTAACCATACCAAAATTGACTCTCAGAACAATTATGAACACACGCAGTCGAGCGACTACAGCATCGCTGATTTGTTTGTTACAAATTTACAAATATTATTACGCTGTAACTTCCTTACAAAATTCATTGTATCTTACCATTTCAAATCGCTTGATGAGTTCAGCTGATGATTCTACAAAAAATACATGGATTGCGCAAAGCACCCAAATGACGTACACACACACACACACACACACACATACTCATGTGCACAATTTCACACGCATGCACAAAGTGCACACACGCACAAACACAAAAACACACACACATACACAAATACAGCCACACAAAAGCACGAGGTTGATCAATCCGATGTATAGCAGGATTTCAGCTGCTGAATACAAATACATCTTTAACAATCTTCCTTCCACGGAGTTTGGTGGGATGAACACATTCATCTGCATACGTGCAATGACATCACCTAACACCACACATTTATTCCAACAAGGTTTGGACTCAACAAAATAACTCTCCTCCTGCATGCGTTCTAAAGCCGACCATTACTACCCTCGGTAGCCATTACTCACACCAGTAAAATATTTCCTTCTGACACCTGATCCTCCTATCAAAGGCTCGTCAGAGAAGGTGATTCTGATATTGCAATTGACATGGCATGTATATTTTATACGGTATATTGTGGGCGCCAGTTTTATTGAAGGCTTAGATTGATGCCACAATTTGATTCATACCACAGGCACAAAAGCACAACGGCATTTATGTTTACCTTTGGGGAATGTGATCTTGCCCGTTGTTGACACATGGTCTACATCAACTAAGCCGATGTGCCCAGTCACGGTATGCTTTACCAGGTACGTTGTGTCGGACGGCCGGTCAAACACTTCCACGATGTCGCCCTCCGTACCTGCCAGAGCACGTGGCCTGCTGGCGCTTGGTCCCTGGAGCGTAGCGGTGAGCTTGACACTAGTTCCAAGCTGTCCGTACAGTTCTTTACGATTGGTCAGCGACAAAACGCAAACAGCCAGAAAGAACGAATACAATTCAAACATGTCTTCCTTCCTTTGAATAGTCGTCAATAAAACCCTCCAGAAGTGGAACACAGGCTCCGTCAAGGCCTTTCTACAGTCTCTACCGTCTAACTATTCACCTGAAATTAACAATCCTATCCCGAACACGATTGCTCAGACTGCAACGGTTGTCCCAGGTCATATCCGGCTTAACAACATTAATTTTTCAGTCTATGGTCTGCAGCCTACGCCAGGGTCCTACCCATTGTCCGTAGTGCCAAGACTCCCCCCACCCAAGAGTGTGTAGTACCTGACGCATACGTAGTCACCAGGCCAGATTACATCATGTGACCGCAGATGCATTCTTACAACACACCTCATGGAGTACGACATGATTGGTATGATGAGAAAAAAACATCAGAAGTTACCTTTGATATCACCAGCAGTGACACTGTCGCATTCCAGCATCCAGGTGGTCTCAGGAAGAGATTTATCTTTCCGTTGGTAGAGAAGTGTTTTGTCGATCGAGATCCAAGAGTAACAGACGTCTCTCTGCGGCAGCGATCCGTCCGTTTGGTCCAGGTCATCGTCAAACACCGACACACGGCCCGAATCGCACGATTCCGGAATGTCCTCAACTGACCTGTTGTGACTGCGTTGTTCAACGGCACCACTGCTAGTGCCAAACATTCTGGGCCACGCAACTACACAAAACACAAAGAAGAAAAATCTACAACTTATCCTGAGCAAAGGATACACAAAAATAGACAGATTTAAAGCGCCGGTACGCGTTTATGGAGTATATCTGTGCATACAAACACAACTGTAGAAGCCTGAAATTGAATGTTTGTACAGACAAATTACCAATACGAGGTTACAGGTTTTACTGTGCATTGTGTGTGTGTGTGTGTGTGTGTGTGTGTGTGTGTGTGTGTGTGTGTGTGTGTGTGTGTGTGTGCATGTGTGTGTGTATGTGTGTGTGTGTGTGTGTCTGTGTGTGTGTGTGTGTGTGTGTGTGCATGTGTGTGCATGTGCGTGTGTGTGTGTTTCTGTTATCGTGCATGTGGGTGTGCACGCGCGCGCTCGCGCTCGCGCGCACACACGCAAGTGTGGCCTTTCTGTGTTAATCGTAGCGTGCAACGCCTCATTCAGCCACATGAACAGGGAACAATGCCAGGAGCATGGGACAACATAATTTCAATCGCAAAACTAACTTACTGAAAACTTACTACTTCTCTTTTCGGCTGAAGCTGGCAAGTGGAGAACGTTGCCAACAAGGTAGGGTTCCATAGAAGAATGGGAGCCTGTTCTAGGCAACCCAGAGTCCCGATCCCGCACCGATGACTTCCTGGCAGGCTTTGGGGCGATAGCGACAGCTGCAGAAGGCGGTTTCCTGTGCCCAGGGCGCTGTGGCGTATCCCCAGTATCAGATGGCGGAGTAACATCGTCACAAACCTCAGCCTGGTTGGTATGTTGCTCTGGTGGTGTGACTCTTGAAATTTTTCCTGCACAGAGTACCCATGGACAAGTTCCAGGGGGGTGGGAAGATATTTTAGTGTGGTACGGTCAGCCATCTGAAGTACAATTTACTCGAGGGGAAGAGGGTTGCTGAGCCGATAATATTCGAAATTTAGATCCCAGATCAGTTTTTTTTGTTGATTCACAGGGTACCTGGGGTAAAAAGTGGTACGGTCAATATACCATAGTGACCGTACCGTGTCCGACGCCCCTGAGTTCAATTGATATCCTAGTATGCTTTCTCAGATGAGAAAACCTGGCATATTGCACACACCCTGGCCATAACCTAATCTTGCCGAAAGGGAAGGCACGGGTTCCGACTACGACTCTAAACATTTTTTTTTTTTTTAAAGGCATGTCGGATCGGGGCACTGTTGGAAGAGGAGTTCATACTGGATAGGGAACCAAGTTATGGTGCTACATGTAACGTTATGTCCACAACTAATTCGCTGCAAAGAGATGAGCAGCAATAGCTACTGGAACGGTGGTCAATATGCTGGACGCGGAGCCTTCACACGCAGAGTAGTCAAAGCACACATCGGCATTAGCTGCAACTCAGAGCGTCTCGCCTTTTGCGATCTTCAGGCAGCTGACTGAAAATGGGATCAAACTTATCCTGAGTGGCTTATGGTGTTCAATGTGCGGATGGGATCTAACTTATCCTGAGTGGCTTGTTGTGTTCAATGTGTGGATGGGATCTAACTTATCCTGAGTGGCTTATGGTGTTCAATGTGTGGATGGGATCTAACTTATCCTGAGTGGCTTATGGTGTTCAATGTGTGGATGGGATCTACCTTATCCTGAGTGGCTTATGGTGTTCAATGTGTGGATGGGATCTAACTTATCCTGAGTGGCTTATGGTGTTCAATGTGTGGAATTCGCTAAATAAAGGAAGCTACGTAACATACCAAGTACATCTCAGATTCCATGCTGCACTCCCCGAAAATATTTAAAGTTCCACTTTAGACTCATTGATGATGAAAAGCGAGAGCGGTTCTGACTTATGGAACTCACCATTGCAATTGTCTCCATCACTTGTAAGGAATTTCTCCATGCTTTCAGTAAACTGGACAACTCCATTGGCTCGACTCTGGTCCCTGATAACAGAGAGTGCTGCCCTCCATCTTTCAGAATCACTCAGTGGAATGACATCCAACAGATGATCAAGCTGTTCAGGGGACAGAGTAAATAACATTTCGCATACTGATAAACGGCTAATTTTAGCACCAGCAAGATTTGTTGAGGGTTTTAGCGAAAGCAATGCTTTTGCTAAAGTTTTGCAGCACTAATTAAAATTCTGCATGTACAGCACTAATCATCTTTGTTTTTTTTACAGTGAAACTCGGATCGCCACAATAATTCATCACGAATTGTTCCAGATTCAGAAAACTCAATAAAATGTACCCGCTAAAATCGGCCATGCTACAGTAGTTTACATATCCATACACCGCATGGAGGAGGCTTTTATGAAGCAGCAACTCTTCAATCCTGAGCGAGGCCAGGTAATGGAGGGGATAGATGCGTTGCAGTCGGGACAAGATTCCTGCTGTGTGCACGCGAAGTGCTCTGCGCTGTTGAAACTTTGGGCTCTCTGTGATCACCTCTACTCTGCCCAAATAGCGTACAATTACGGAAATAAAGAAGGGGAGAAGCTGCTTGTGCTCTAACGTCAAGTTTTGAGTGAAGGGCGTTCATCAAACAGCATTGATTGCTAGAATAACTATTTTCACTGGTTTGAGGGAAAGGCGCAAACGGGAAAAGTCTGAAGAAAAAATTGACTGTCACCACCAGGACACGAACCAGGGAACCTGGCTTGTAGCCAGCGATGCTCTAACCACTGAGCTATGGTGTAGCCGTCATCCCAGCAGAGAAATCAATATTCTTCTGGGCGGACCTATCACACTGTATGCAGGTACATGTGGCTGTGTTAAAGAGCGTGTATGTGTGAAATTTATAGTAAGTTAGCACCGTCAGTTAGCACCATTATGCCGGGTCAAGCCATGAAGAAACACGCCATCAGCACCAGCAGTGCAGCGGGGTAGAAAATCTACCAGTACCCGTGTGAAAAGCAGTACTAACCGATACACCATGGCAGGAAGGGTGCAAAACACCTAGACTTTAACGGTGTGTTTGGATGGTACATCTAGAATAGGATCGAACGGCTAGTGCACATGGAACAGCCTCATGCCAACCAAACGGTACTCCAGAAACAGTGCACATACAACGATTGCATGCCAAGTTCAACTCAAAAGCGTATGCACGTGACCATTCGGGGCCAAAGTTGATGTTCCCATCAGGTTTCACGGTGAAAAAGTGAAACTGTTCGGTTTGCTCCGGGCTCGAGGCCGGAGCAAGCAGAACATGTTCTGGCCGACCCAGAACAGGTACAGTCCCAATCAAATGCGCTGTTATGGTGAATCCTGTTCTAGACTGTACCAAATTCACCCTCGAAAAGGTGGATGCGGCTTACACTCCGATGATCAAATTACCTGTGATAAACAGGATAGATGCCTGTATTTCGTGGCAAAAAGAGGGGGGGGGGGGGGGGGCTTATACTCCGGAATATACGGTACATAAAAACTACAGCCATGTATTAGTACTAGTACATGGCTGTAGTAACTAATTACTTAGTTACACCTCCCGTCCAGTCTGGCTCAAGTGTTTTCCTTTGATTGTGTATGACTGAATGAGTACACGTATGTCTCGATATGGCCATGGGGGTATGGATCGACTCTTGATTTGCGGTCGATCGTCCGGATTTTACCGCCGCTTACCATTTCGAGCTCTGCAGCGCCGCAAAGACGTTGGCACTCTGCTACCTCAAGTACATTGGCCAACTGCAGCGCCTCGAGAATTTCACCAGGATTTGCCGCTAGCGCCGAAGACAGAGCGTCGGAATTGTCCTCGAGCAGAACGGAGAGCAGGACGCTCGAGCTGCTTGGCTCAGCTTCTGCCATACTGCTGCTGCTGCGCTAACCGCGTAGAGTTCAGGCTGACTTTACCGGAGTTATATTACGCCATCGTCCCTCTTTGCATCAAGCAGATTTCATTGGTTTTACCTCAAATCCACTAGTAGTACTACACCTAGATCTACATTGTATTTCAGGTAAATGGATGAGCTACTTCAAGTAGTACTTGCACAACCTCACACACAGCGCTGCTGCTATTTTATCCAGGTTCAAAGTGGAAACTGCTGAAGCCGCTGAATCGGCCGAACTTTCGGGAGCTCTTGCGCTGTGTCGTTACGAGCAAGCAGCATCGCCTGGTTCGCTGCACAACACGTTGCCTAAAGAAGTAGCTGCTGGGCATTGCATGATGAACGAAAAGCCATGAAGAAACACTCATTTGAGGAAATCATCGGGAATCCAGGTTCAAAAGTACGAACATGTGGCATACATAATCATTCTTTTTGAAGCAAAGCAGCTCGCTGGCGCCGTGCACCGGTGACAGATATCTAGATTATAAAAATAATAAGAGCTGACCCACGTGCGCGCCATGGCCAGGCCATGTATGATGTACGGTCGGGTACCCCGGGTGCATTTCTTTGGCTAGGATGGGGTTCACCTAGTACCTGCGGGTTTCCCCTTGCATATGCCCACGTCCACACCACGCCATGCCGCGCCAGATGGCTTCATATCACGTGGTCATGAATGCTGCAACGACAGGTTACGTGACGTAACAGGAACTGTTTCTCAGTTGCGGTTGCAGAGGTCGAGCTGAGCTCGCGAGCTACAGCTAGTACTAGTAGCAGTCTATCTACAAAAAAAAAGACTACATAGGCGAGGTTTTCATGGTTTTGGTGGACTTGGATGTGTTCTTCATGGGGATTCCCCCCGATTGCCGCCTGCCAGAGCACTTGACTTGTACTACAGTGCGTTTTTTTATAACAGACCATTGTCGATTTTGATTTTTTAGTTTGTTCTCATTCCAAATTTGAAATTTTTTCTTCACAGCTACGTTTGTGTGGGTGTTGGATCGAAGAAAATTAAGTTTGGGAGTGGGAATAATAATAATTGTCAAAGTTAGATATTCGGCCGGGTTTCGGCTAGAAATCCGGTTTTAAATGGTTTTCAGTGGATTTTGATTTTTAAAACGGAAGTTTTAGCCAGGAAAGCCCATCACTTGCATGGTGCCCGGCATGAGTTCGAATCCAGTACAGTTCATCTTGATTCTTTTTTTTCTTTTTAGGTATACTGTAGTACAGCGCATGCATGTACATGTACATGCACATGGCTGTGCAGTTGTGCACTGCTGTCTGCAATTCTCCTAACCGTTGTAGGAAACCAGTGAGTCGTGGCTTTTCACGACTTATTGTGGCAAACTGTACTGAATAATTCAAATCCTGCATTGCAATTAGCTCAATAAATCAAAACATTCCAGCATGCATGTAGGAAACTTCCCTCGATCCCTGAAAGAATGCAGTGAAAATTCAAACACCACAACAAATCACAAAGGCAATTCACACAGCTCCCATAAAGAGACTAACAAAAAGGAAGCATGAGCAGTTTTACAAACACACAAACACACACACACACACACACACAATGCAAATAAGTCACAGTTTTGTCTGGGTCAACATGTGCGAATAGTAGAAGACCAGCGAGGAACGAAACGGCCCCAATAATTCCGTGTTTTGTGTTGCACTTGTGACGACAGTATTACACAGTGAACAGATGTGCTCGGACAGCCGACGACGTATATCATCGTTGGCGCCGGCCTCCAGTCACGAACACATCGGCGCAGTTTTTCACGAATCTGTCCCGTCCACCAGTATGCAGAACAATAACGCGCTTGCCTTTACCTGATGGTGCTTCATTTGGTTGCTTGCCTATACACTCCTGTCACCATTGTCGTACCACCTCCTGGTAACTGTGTGACGCGCATTGACCCACGTCTCATCCAGGTATGTCTCACAGGTAGCGATGCCGCCATGACACAATCCTGTGCTGTTCCATCATTATTTGTGTGATACCTCTGGTCTTGCCACACTGGAATCCCATGGAACGCAACATTTTCCCAAGAGCTAGTTTTGCTCATGTCTGGAAAATCGTCGATGCTTTCTCTGCAGCGAGCAGGAACTTTGTCCAGTGTTGGGTCCTCCTTCGCAGCATAGAATCCGTAAATTACTTCTTATACAGTCCAAAGCAAATCCGTCAGGGTTGAGTGGTTTCATGGCACGAGTCTCACATCGGGGATTGTCACTCTCGTTGCCTTCATCACTGGCCAACGCAGCACGCTGATTTTCGCCGTCAGCATCCCTGGTTCATCTGTTCATGGTGGAAATGCTGACGCCACACGCAACAGCAGCATGACGAATGGAATACTTGGGACCAATTCGATGCCCAGCCATTGTTCTCCTCGTCTTCGCAAAAAATTGTAAAACAGACACCACCATGTACCATGGCCCGTTCGCGTTTTGTTATAATTATGTGGCATGTCAAGAGAACAAGTTGCCACGAACGAAAAGACACTCGAGAAAAAGCAAAATAGGGCCACAGAGCAGTGCAGTCAGCAACAAAATGATTCCTCCGGCCACGAGGCAAGGAGCTCGAAGGACACTCTGAACAAGATGGCGAAATGCCACGAGTCGCACCTGGTTTTTCGAATTTCGCGCGCAGATTTTCGTGACGCAACTCGCATGACATTTTCTCAAAAGTGTCCTTGAGTACGTTCTCAAGGTTTTCAGAGTCTATTATAAAAAAACGCACTGTAAGTTGTAGTGAGGTACATCATGTACAAAGTCGCACACCAGCTCAAGCCCAAAAAAATGATGAATACAAAACACAGAGCGACGCAACAAGAGATCATCCGGCAACCAAACCAACCTGGGTCTAATGCACTGAATAGTCCTGAAATACGCAGGCCACACGAAGCAGTGCAAGCACATCAGTACTGCTACCATGGTTACAACTTACAAGGTACAACATGTACATGCATTGCAGAACAAAGTGAAACCAAAGATACACAGGGTTATAGCTGCACACTCATGCATTTGCTTGCTCAGCCCAAGAACACGCATGATGAAAGAAATAATCCAGGGGAAACACGCTAGCACCGTAGTAAGCATCGAGACGTAAATAGTGCAGCTCTGAAAAAGTAAAAATTACATTGACATGTACATTGGTGTGCCCAGTAGCATCATCCTTGATTACCCATCCAACCAAGACGTTATCAGGCCCAGACGCCGAGATCGCACGCCGAATGTGAAGTGCATCTAGCCTTGAACCTGTTGCACAAGGCACACACATATGACAAAATTACATCCACTCCGATTATTTCCAGAGGCCAATCATAACAGAACACAGAAATGAAACCACGGGCTCAACAAAGTGAACGCAAAGGAAATTAGTTAAAATAATCCATGAAGTGCTATTTTAATTCCAGCGCTGCCTGCAGTGTGGCGTCGTGGCCCGATACCCGCTGAGCATAGACACAAACTCCATTTGACAGGGGCAAGACATACTATTTTGGAATAAAGTCATAAAGTACAGCATTCCGATGACATGACGGACACCTCGTGCAAATGCGTGGTCTGTTCATCCGGCCAACTCGGCCACGCATGAGAGTGTGTGCATGTACGCACGCACGCAAGCGCGTGCACAGACACCATGTATTCGGTGCGTATGGCGTACCTGTTGCGGAGATACATGTATGAAGATGGAATCATTATCATGATGTTACATGTACATGTACATGTACAGTGTATGTTTGAGTGTAAAGTAAATTTTATTTTATTACATATTTCTTCGACACAACTTACTCCACATCTTCGCATTTCTCATAATCCATCCACCTACATGTACATGTGCACTCCATCTCAGTTGAGGAAAAACTCTCCCAGGTATACACTAGTCACCACAGCCATGTGATGACATTGGGATGGGTCCCAATCACGATTGCACTCTCCAGTTACAATATAATTTATTTGTCCAGATTATCTGTGAAGACAAAATGCAATGCATAGCGGCAATCGATGGATGAAGAGAGAGTTTGTAAACACTAAATACACATATCTTTCCACTTGTTCAGGAGCTTACCTTTTGGAGTTCACATCGTTTACACGATCTCTTATGCTGTCTTGCACCTTGGCTTTGTTGACCATGGATACGCCATCCCAGAAGACATTCTACATGAGCTACTAGTGCAGAGCGTTTTTCACGCTCGATCTCAGCGATCTACCTCGTCACGCCAATAAAATCCTCCGTGACACTGGCTACAGTCACAAGAGACGTCTCAGTAAGGTAATGAGCACGACAACACCGTCGAGATCAAGGACAAAGAGAAAACAAAACACTCACTGAAAACAGCAAAGAAGAAACGAAGAAATGTACACGATTCCTATGTTGGCATTGTTGCCACTGACAACTGGTTTGGTGGAGACGACACTACTTTAAAAAAGTCTTTTGTTTGTCCCCAATGGGATCGTTGCTATGTGTATCGAAGGAACTGTGACGTCATCACTTAACAGCCCCATTGCCCTCTCGAGTCCACTGAAAGTACGACGATTTACTCACCTTCAAATAACATGCACTTTCGCTTGTATCTCTGCCAAACATTCACCGATTTTTACAAAGTTAGTTGACACCGCTGGAAAGGTATTTCCAAGACGTAGCGACTAATACCACACTCAAGCCAGCTACCTGCACGGCCTCTGCTCTGCGTGGCCTAGAATGCCGCTCAAACCAGCAGCCGTGCGCGAACAGCTCCAGTTCAAACAGCCGCCATTCAATGCTCCTTCATTACATCGACTTCAAACAAACTACAGCGGAAAGCTCGTTTCAAGCGCAAATTTTGGTGTGCAGCATGCTTGAGTATGACGTAGCACTCCGGAGAAAACCCTTGCCAAGTGCAGTTAAGGTGAAAATTTGAATTTTTCGATCGGAGTGAATTTTTCAGTTTTCCTCCGACCTCGAGTCTCACCACGGCGGCATTGTACGTCGTAGAGACTTCGGTTAACTAACTTCGACGTGATAGCCAAGGTTCCCCTCGAAACGTAGATGCTTTGTTTATGAAAATCGGCGAAAGAACACAAGAGATAATTGCAATTTTGTTAGTGCCACTGTATACTCAACGAGCGAAATCGCTCGTTGAGCGCACAAATGGTGCAGCTGAGAGCTTGTTTGTGGGTTGCATGGAGACGTGAAATGAAGGTGGTTCCGATCAAGTCCACATGCAAGCGGGTTTTTTTTTACTTCATAAGTAATTAGTTCATAACACTGCGCTGCACCTAGGAAAATGGGGGACATTACTGTACCAGAACAGTGGGAAGGTGCGTCTGACTCTGAAGAGTCAGCACCAGTACTACCACTATTACTAGTACTAGGCACTACCACCGCAGTAGGAGATGACGCGTTCTGGCGGCGCGTAGTCAGAGCCCCGGATCGTTTTTGACTTGTGTGAGTTGTTGTACGGCGGTGAGAAGCCCTTTGGTGGGGAGAATGTTACAAACCACCAGTTGTCTGAGTGGGAAAGACCTTCGCGCTTATGGCATTGTATTCGGTGTTTCTCTGTTGGTGAGTCTGGAGGCGCTAGGCGCTCCACTGACCATTGGCATTGGTCTCAGCACCAACAATTACATGTACAGTGGTCCCTCTATAATCCGGCACCATTTGTGCCACGAAAATCTGCTGGATTAGGGAGGGTGCTGGATTAACAAATCTGATTTACTGCTGCAATGTGCATGAAGAGGACATTTTGGCTACTGAAAATTGTGCTGGTTTATCGAGGGTGCTGGATTATAAAGTGCCGGATTAGAGAGGGACGACTGTACATGCCACGAGAGCACCAGAAGCGTACGTCATGTAAATGGGAACGCGGCATGGAAACAAGAAAGCAGGCGAATCCTTTCGCAGCAGCAGACGATGCACAGTCATGTAGACCTGGTAGACCATGGTAGACGGAGAAAGAAGAAGAAAGATACTACAAGTCTACATGATTGACAGCCACACGACAGTCTACTATTACTAACTCACTGTCACTGACTTCATTGGCTGCAAGTGCAACCAGCCCAGAATCTGTGCACAGACTCCTCCACGTCGTTCATCTCGCATGCATGCACATGCACAGAGAGCGGACAGTCACTACATTGTACTTGGTATAATAAAATGTAATAATACTAGTTCAAAATTAGTATTATATACATAAACCTTGATAGTTCACACATTATTGTTAGATTGACAGCATGAAACAAGGTCACTGTTTCCGAACACAGACAGACTCAGTGTCCTCCACCTTGTTTCATGCTGTCAATCTAACAATACAACATTGTACACGTGCAAGCCTTGGCCTACTTCTGACACTTGACAGACATTCAGTTCTGTCCGTCAATCAGTATGTCACTGGTTCAGGCCAGGGAGTCGTAAAATACCATACTAATAGTAGCCATAGGAATTTTTACGACTCCCTGGTTCAGGCTGTGTGTCTGATTCTCCAACCAACATCGAGAAGGCAAGCACTTCATTATCAACGACACCACGTACGTAAACACTGGCATCAACTGGGCGCGACAGGCAGTGAGTGAGCTCACATATTCAGTGCACTAACACAGTAACACTAACAGTGCCCAGACGCAAAAACTTTGAAAAAGGTAGGGCGGGCAAGGAATGCATTCTGGAGTGGTACTGCACTGGTGCCGGTAGATGTTCTGCTCGCTTCATCACTGAGTCTGGGCACTGTCAACACACTGAGTCTGTGGTGCTATTACTACATGTAGTAGTAATCGTCGTGTCCGGACTATCAATCCTCAGGACCCAGCTTGCCGGTCATTGATACCATCCTCCTGCACTTCGCGACCTCATACTCATAGTCATAGATCTATGCCTATGGAGGAGCTACAGTCGAGTCCACAGTCTCCACACACCTGAAACATCCATCGACTTGGCGAAACTAGCTGGTGAAGTAACTAACTTTACTTACTTCGTGCGCACACATTCGCACGGTGCTCGGCTATTTTCTTGATGAAGTAACTTAGTTTTTTGCAAGAAATTTTCACCAGGCTGCTACTCCGCAATGGATATGCAACACCGAAGGTTGCTGAATCGCAAAAGGCTGGTGCTGCTGGATGGCCTGAAGCTGGACTCGGTGCTGCCAGTACTGGAGGAGAAACGCATCCTGGAGGAATCCGAGTGCAGGCAGGTGCGTGTCAACTCAACTGACTGTGGAGTGTGGTGCACGGGTAAACATGGTAAATGGGCACATACATGTACATGATTGTAACCCTTGTTCGCGTCTGAAGCGAGTAGACACGTGAACGCCTCATATTCATATTCATATTCTGATTATGAATATTATCATGCAAAGAGCCGAATCGCGTGTTTCACAGAAAAATTGGTATTGACCATCCACTCGACACATCATAACGACATTGGCTGTGACGTTTAGGAAGTTTGTTTCATGTGGCCAATAATGAAATTATTGTTTGAAATTCAGACTTTTCCCGTTTGCAACTTTCCCTCCAACTAATGAAGATTTTATGTTTTGGGGCTCCCCGCGTGCTACTGTAAGACCAGATATTTTAACGTCGAATAAAGTTAACGATCTCCGGATTTTGTGGGTTAACGAGGTGAAATTCTAACGAATTCCGTCTCAAAACCGGCAAATGACTGTACATGTACATACCGTGAAATTCCGTAAATAACGCCCATGTCCGATAATAAGCCCAGTTTTAGGCGGTGTATACTTCAAGTCCGTTTTAGCGCCCATGCCCGAAATAAGCCCAGGGCGTAAAGTGGACTCAAAATGACCAGCGCGCGAGCGTGCGTTCGCGTACAAACTGTAGAGCAGTTGTAGATCGAGTGCGTACCATCCAACTGCACGCAGCACAGTGCAGAACTCAACACTGCCACGGCGCGCGAGGACAGCGATGTTCCGTTGGAATGTAGCTTTAATTTAATTTTAATTTCAGTGTCATCTAGTTTTCTGCCTTACCTGCTTCAGCATCACGACGTTTTCAGCCATGCCGGTACCTGTTGTGCCTTGTACTTACCATAGCAAGTGGTTTACCTATCAAATCTGTAATTTATCGCTACATTCTTGGTTACAACCAAATTTCCAGCTGTGATTTGATGTAGCTGTACCGCGCTCAGTGTGAATGGTGGTTCACTGAAACTAGTGGGTTGCTGATAGATTGATCTTCTGCAAATTGCGTCCGAAATAACGCCCATGCCATAAAATAAGCCCATGCCCAATATACGCCCGTTTTTTGACGCTGAGCAAAGTATACGCCCGGGGCTTATTAACGGAATTTAAGGTATCGTTTTGTACATAACGACATCAAATGTTAACGAATTGTTTAAATTCGTTAAATCGTTAGAAATAAATGTTCGTTAGCATTACTGGTCTTACAGTGGTTTGTAGTTGTAGGTGAAGTGTGTGGGTTACAGTGAGTGCTGCGTCCCACCCGCCTGTGTGGATTTACAGGCGGCGTGAGTCTCGATGTCTCGGAAGAAAATGTTCAGAACGGTCGCTGCTTGGATGACGACTACACCATAGCTTAGTGGCAGAGCACCGCTGGCCATATGCGAGGGTCACCGCTGGTTCCAATCCTGGTGGTGTCAGTCAATTGTTTTCTTCGGACGTTTCCCATTTGCAACTTTCCCTCACATTTATGAATAGAATGTTATCAAAATTGACTGAGAACAAATGGACAAGCTGAATCGATATGTGAAGTGTGTGGGTTACAGTGAGGGCTGCGTCGTCCTTTTGTTCGCAATTTGAAACTGTTGTCGCCTCGTCGCTTATTTGTAATGTTATTAGAATTTTTGTCATTAGCCAAGACAAGCAAACTGCAATGTCGAGAACACAATTGGAAAAAGATTTTCACTGACGACACCCGTCCGCGAGCAAGCGGTTGCCCCAGGCCAGCCGCCTAGGAAATTCGAAACCACAAAAACAGGACCTGGAAAAATGTTCACATACATGTAGCTACCCTGCTGGTGGTGTCACAAATGAATTATGGTTTCTTGTAGCTGGTGGCTTGCAACGGTAATACGGTGAAGCCTGAGATTATCCACTAATTAACATACAGGAAAACCTGGTTTAAGCGACCACCCCACGGTGCAAGCAAAAGCGGTCGGTAAAGCCAGGTGGTCTTTAGAACCAGGTCCCACAGTTTCTGCGTAGAACAGTCCGTGCATGGAAAACCTGGTCGTTAAGAGCAGGTGGTCGCTAAACCCAGAGGGCGCTTACACCTGGTTTTTACTGTACATGTGGTTGTAATAATTATTGCTGTGTGCCAGTCCGGGCTGCATAGTGTTGTTATAGGTTGTAATCCTGCTGGAGCGAACAGCTTCATTCAGGTTCTGTTACGAACTGTTTAATTCTATGTCTTGGAAGATTGACAGATTTAGTTCAGTCCAACCAGAGAAAATATAAAAGGTAAAGAAAGTGGAAATGGTCATCGCAAGAGCAAAGCAACAACCAATCTTGGAAAACTGTAAAACCGGAAAGTCTAACGAATCACAAAGTCTAACCGTGTAACGACCAATTTTTTTTCGTTATTTGAAGAAACGTTATTGCGAACCCGGTTCGAGATGTCTGTGTAAATATGCGCATACATCGATGCATTTTCTGGGTGGCCATGTAGCCATCGTTAAACTTTCTGCACGTTTAATATCATGCCAAAATTACAAAAACGTTTTAAACATTTTTGGTCGTTAAACTTTCCGGTTCTACAGTAGTGCAGACAGCCAAAGGCCTGTGCTGTACATTGGAACTCGCTGTGCACACTGTCTGCTCCCGTGGCTCAGCATCTGAAAACATGTCGGCAGGCTGCTTCCGGAACCTCGACCGGTATGCACACATCAAGCTGTAAAGTACTCTTGATTTTGCGTGCCGAAATGGGCCGTCCAGGCTAAACAGTATACCGTGAAGCCAAGCCAGAACCAAACAGTTGAGCCATCGGAAAGGTGAGAAATCTAAGCCTACGGAACTCTACACCAAACAATGCACACACATCTACTGAATCTCCAAGCTTAGCAAATCACATTCACAAGGAGATTCTACTTCCAAGTGTGTCTGCTTTGCTGCTGTCGTTCCACACTACAGCTTCGGGAGATGAGTGAAAATTCAAGGCAGCAGAACTCGTCGTTTCTGGAGATGCTGAAAAGAAGCGGGTCGAACGCGTTCCCTGCATTTCTCGATGCATTGCGGCTGGAGCAGCCGAGCATCGCCAAGCTGCTGTCAGTGGAGCCTGGTGAGGACGAAGCATGGAGCAACCCATCTTCTCTGGGCAGCAGCCGGCAAGGTACGGTACCATACTCAATTTATACGATAAACTGTCCCATAGTGGACTGCTCTCGGCAAAACGATACTTCCGTATTCCACAGACATTTTGTATAGTCCCTACTGATCGCCACCATATTAACACACATATCAGCACATGCGCTTAAGTGAATTTTTGCTACGAATCCAATTTTCAAAAATGAAATATTTTCACCTTAACGCACATGCACGATCAGAGTTCGTTTGCCAGAATCTTTGTGTTTGACCAGGTCTTGTAGTGTCAGTTTCATGGTTCCTGTATGCTGTTTACAGACTTTTTTCCGTGATTGTGTCAAAGTGAGAATTTTGGTAGTGCTTCGCTTACAAGAGCATGCGCTTGTAAGTGAGAGTGCGCTTTTATCCGAATACAGGCGCATGTGCCTATATGTGCGCTACTACGGTGCCGAGTAAAAATGCACTTATATTCGAAGTTGACCAGTTTATGTTACCTGTTTCAACAGGCTAGAACATGGTCAACTAACGTAGAATTCCGCGGATAAGCCCACGCCGCGTAGAAGCGCATGCTCGCGCATAAGCCCAGGCCAAGTTCGAACATCACACAAAGCTTCGTCGTACAAGCCCATGGGCCTAGGTCGTACCATGTACATGACCATAATACATGTAGGGGTTTTCGTTCTTTTTTTGTACATTTCAACACAATCATCGGTTGTTTTTGTTTGCACAGTGGTTTTCAGCTATGTTCTTCTCACTTCCTTGGTACTTTTCAATAGACAATTTTGGTGTCGGCGTGTAAGCCCATGTTCTCGTATAAGCCCACCGAAATGTCCTTGTGAAACAGGTAACCCCATTGGGTTTATCCGCGGAATTCTACGGTGTTTCAGTAATGGCATTACTACTATCTTCTACTATCTTCATGTGTTCGATCCCCTGTATCTACGCCAAGGATGTGTGTTTCCAACTTGGATTGGCAATTCCCTGTATGCAAAGGACCCAAGGAATTACCGTAGGATTCCGCGGATAAGCCTATCTGTTTCACAAGGACATTTCGGTGGGCTTATACGAGAACATGGGCTTATACGCGGGCATGGGCTTATACGCCGACACCAAGTTGTGCTATTGAAAAGTATCAAGGAAGTGAGAAGAACATTGCTGAAAACCACTGTGCAAACAAAAACAACCGATGATTGTGCTGAAATGTACGAAAAAACTGCATGTACTACGTACATGGTATGCCAAGAGTCCATAATTTATGGACTCTCGGTATGACCTAGGCCCATGGGCTTGTACGATGAGCTTTGTGATGTTCGAACAAACCCTGGGCTTATGCGCGGGCATGGCCTTATCCGCGGGTGGGCTTATCCGCGGGATTCTACGGTAGGTGTGATCTTTGGGGTGTTGCTTGGGTAATTGCACAAATTTCTGTCCTGGTGTTTATGCTGGTATAGTGTCGAGGGAGGGAAGTTTGGATCAGGAATCTCGCATTCGAGCAGTTGCACAGCATATGGAGGCAATTGAACATGACAACCTGGAACTATCGACCTCGCCGACGGCTTTCCCGATATCACCGGAAAGTCCACCTAAAGATGTAGCACATATCCACGACCTGCAAGAGAGGTTTCGTGATCGTCCAGTGTCAACGCTGTCTGCTGACACGCGCGCTTCCTTTTGTCGTCTGCTGGACCGCAAGCATCCCTTCGGAGATGACTGGCGAAGGTGAGTCTTGAGTCCACATGAGCTAAACATTCACTATTCTGAAGTTGTGCAAAACTCATGAACACAACCAAGGTGCGTCGCTTCAAATTATATTAAGAGCATTAAAAGAGTGTAGGTTCGCAGAACGTTGTGTTACCACTTGAGAAGCCTCTACTGCATTGGAAAGCGTCACATCTGGCGGTGTTCATTGTGGCCACTGTGGTGCAAGTGATATTTTACTGAAAATTTCTAATCTACTTCGAAGTAGAATTTCAACCATCGGGTTTTTTTGTGCATAAAGTAACATGTGGTCCAAAATCATTTCAATCTCTCCACGTCGAATCTGAACAATACCAGGTAATCCACCATTGAACTTTCAGATTCGCAGTAGTCTTTGTGTAATCTTTCTCCTCAATGCTGTAGACAGTAAGCTGTACTCGGCCATATAGGCCTCATCAGTACTGCTACGAGCTTTAAGTAAGCCGACCTACCGGCCATGGAGCAAAGGAGGTACCACAGACATTAAGATAACTCGTTACTCTAGCCCCAGAGTGCTCTAAGGCTGCAACCACACTACGTAGAAAATCAAGTAGACGTTTACGTTCAGCTTTTCGATATCGCAAAATTGCATCCACACTGTCGTTTCTGATGCGCAATGGATCCTTG
The DNA here is from genome assembly GCF_964019385.1 of Sycon ciliatum. NCBI lineage: Eukaryota > Metazoa > Porifera > Calcarea > Leucosolenida > Sycettidae > Sycon > Sycon ciliatum. Next base: position 17,002,202 of record NC_088650.1, read on the forward strand.
TGTTTTCCACGTTTTCTGGGTCCCAGAAAACACTGCGCTGTGAAATTTATGTACTAAATTGATCGAAGAAGGACAGGTGTTACTAAGAAAAGCTCACTAAAGGGAACGCACACTCACACAGTGACACATTCCACATTCGTGCACAACGGAAAGCGATTCGAAGAAACAATAACCTTGAACTTTCTACATGAACTCCGAAAAGCAACTGTTCACACCAGCTAGTCTAAAACACTACTAAAAGTCCAACAACCAGGAACTAAACAAAAGCAGCGCAGCACAGCGCGGCGCAAGCTCCGGTGCATGCATCCGGGAACTCGCGAGACAGAAACATGCACGTGACCGCTCAGGTCTACGCTACAGTCAATGCTACCATGAATGCAAGCATACTAGAAGCCGATGCGTAGCAGTACAGCACAACCATGCATGTGACATATAGTCGTTGGTTCAGACCTCGGGATCTTCTGAACATTCTCCCCTACCCTGATTGAACGTAGATTAATCAGCCACTAACACATGCACTCGCAATAATGATGAAACATAGTGAAACGCTACAATTTAGCCATTTACGGTGCCTCACACCGGATACTAAAAACATAGTGATGACAGCAGCTGTAGTGCGCAGTCTCCAGAATAATATTCACCCTATGCATACATGTGCATAATGTTATTAACTATCCGATAATGTCACGTAGGCAAAGCAATGCGATGTTATACGCACCCACTTGCAGTCACTCAGACGCTATTTAATTACTCTCAGCTTTGCTACTGGACATGTTCATCATACACTCTTCTGACCGTTATTCCGAGCTAAGCTTGCACATCTGAGCGATGGGACGGACCAACGATGTGTCACCAACTTTGACCTTCGCGACTCGGACCCGTCCATCAACGCCAGGGTAGACCTCCTCCACACGTCCCAGCTTCCATTTACCTCTGGGTGTTCCTGTGTTGACAACCAGCACAACATCGTTCACAGCGATGTCTGGTTGCGGCTGCCGCCACTTTGCACGAGTGTGGAGAAGTGGCAATAGCTCGGTCATCCAGCGCTTCCATACTTGTAGGACCAAACTCTGGACAACTCGCCAGCAATAACGGTGGCTGTGCGGCACAATGTCGGTGCCCTTTGGTACGAATGGCTGGCCCTGGTGTCCGTAAAGGAAATGATTGGGTGTCAACGGCAGCAAATCTCTGGCATCTGCTGACTGGTAGGTAAGTGGTCGTGAATTCAGTAACGCCTCTGCGCCGGTGATTGCAGTCGCCAATTCTTCATCATTCACTTCCGCACCTGCTAGGATGGCGAAGATGGCACGCTTTGCAGATTTCACTAGTGCCTCGTGTACGCCACCAAAGTGTGGAGCAGCCGGCGGGTTAAATGACCACTTGATGCCTTTGTCCGCTGCTCGACGCTGCACATCTCCCTCCATTGCCTTCAGAAGCTTCTTCATCTCGTTGGCGGCTCCGACGAAGTTGTGGCCGTTATCGGAGACGACCTGTATCGGAACGCCGCGCCGGTTGGTCATCCTCAAGAAAGCATTCATGAATCCGTCGACATCGAGACTTGTTGCCATTTCCAAATGAACAGCCCGGGACTGAAGGCAGGTGAATAGGCAGAGGTATCTCTTCGCCCGAGGTTTTCCGCGTCCCTGCTTGGTTGTGAAAGGTCCGGCGTAGTCCACCGCGACACGCGAGAATGCTCTCAGCGGCAATGACACACGGACGGTGGGTAGTGGCGCCATTATCTGTGTGCCTGGCTTCGCGGCCTGCCGTTGACAGTGAGCACACTTCTTCTCCCATGCCTTTATTTCCTCTCGCCCAGCAAGAAGCCAATACTTCTGTGACAGATCAGACAGCGTATGACTTATGCCACCAGCATGACGGTTCTTCTCATGAGCCTCCTTGACAATGAGCTGGGTAACCCAGTGTCCGCGCGGCAGAATCACAGGACATCTGGCTTGCTCGTCCAGGATCGCGGCATTTCGGAGACGGCTGTCAACACACAGCAGTTGATCATCATTCAGCATTGGTCGTAACTTCGCAAGCTTACTTGATGCTGGGATAGGCTTTCCATCTCTCACCAAGCGGTACTCTTCCAATGACTCTTCTTGTGCTGCCGCAATCACACTAGCTCGGCTGCTCGCAAGCTCGTCAGAGGACAATGGGCCAGTCTCACGGAGCTCCATTGGCTTGGAGCAGTTCTGCACAAAACGCATCACCCATGCTCGGCGTCGTACGAGACGGTTGATGTCAGAAAACCTTGTTGGATTCAAGCTCCAAGGTGCCTCGGCCTCAGCCGCCACTGTAGCTAGCACGACTGGTGCCTGCCCCGACGGGTCTGCACTCTTCTTTTCCAAGTTGACGGTAGACTTTGGCTCTTGAAGCTGCTGTGCTGGCCATTCTGCTTCCTCTTTGCGGAGAAAGTCCGGCGCCGACCACCAGAGTTCGTTATGGATCAGAGCCTGGGCTGACGAACCTCGGGAGAGAACATCCGCCGGGTTCACTTTAGTCGGCACATGACGCCACTGACTGGGACTGGTGCTCTGCTGAATCTCTCCGATGCGTGTTGCAATGAACGGCTTGAAGCTCCGCGCACGGTTCCGGATCCAGTACAGCACATTCAGACTGTCTGTCCAAATGGTTGCTTCACTTGCTGGTAGACTGAGGACATCGGATGACCAGATAGCCAACTGCATGCCCATGACTGCAGCTAGCAGCTCTAGTCTCGGAATCGATATGGCTGCAAGCGGGGCTACACGGGCTCTACTAGCGATGAGAGCAGTAGACACATGGCCATCATCATACACACAACGGAGATAGCTGACCGCACCATAAGCGGTTTCTGAGGCGTCGGTGAACACATGGATTTGCCTGCTGGTAGGGCTGCCTGCCTCAACTGCCTGCAAACAGCGTGGGATCGAGAGGTGAGATAGCTCGGCTAGGTCTGCGTACCAACCCGTAACCCGCTGGCTTAGGACATCCGGAAGCGGTTCATCCCAATCCAACGCCAGAAGCCACATGTCTTGAATCAGCTGCCGAGCGCTCACTACATAGGGGCCTACGAATCCAAGCGGGTCAAATACGCTTGCCGTTGCGCTCAGGAACGATCGCTTGGTGACTTGTTTCGACAGGTCTGGTACGTTCGGCTTGAACGTAAAGCTATCTGTTGCGGCCGACCAGAGCAGTCCCAGCGTCTTGACACTTGGCAGCTCTGGGCAGCTCACGTCGATCTGGCTGGCACGATCTTGCTGAGGCACTTTCTCCATGACCACCTTTGAGTTGGAGAGCCATTTTCTGGCATGCATTCCGGCTTCTTTCCAGCACGCTGACAGCTGCTCATACATTTCCACACCTTCGTTGGGATCTGTGGCCGAGTCCATGGAGTCGTCCATGTACGTTGAGTGCAGCATGGTTTCCGCTGCTAATGGGTACTTGTGGCGGTTTGTTCGGGCATGTTCTTGATAGACAAACTGAGCCAAGAACGGCGAGGCGTTGGCGCCGAACACGAGTCTTTCGAATTCGTACACACGTGGCTCAGCTGTTGGCTCCATGCCTCGCCACAGGAATCGGTGGTAGGGACGGTCCTCTGGACGGAGATGAACCTGAAGGTACATCTCGGCGATATCGCAGATGATTCCTACTGGTTTGTGCCGGAAGCGGGTCAGCACGTTCGGCAGCTGGCGTTGCAGTTTCGGCCCTGGCAGCATGGTATCGTTGAGTGCAATGCCTTTGCACTTTGCTGATGCATCAAAGACCATCCGGGTCTTCGTCGTAGCTTTATCCGGTCTCAGGACTGCGAAGTGCGGCAGGAACCATTGTTGACCTTGCTTGAGCTCGCTGCTACTGACCTCTCGCACGTACCCTTTCTTGACGTAATCCAGTACGATGTTGCTATAAGCTGTAGCTGCTGCTGCATCCTGGCTTAGGCGTCGTTCCGTGCTTTGCAGACGCTTCAGTGCAGCCGCGAAATTGTCAGGTAGTGTTGGCCGACCAGCACGCCATGGGATGCCGACCTGGTACCGTCCATCGGCGATCCACTGCATGGACTCTCTGGCAGCCTGCATCGCTTCCTTCTCCTCCACAGAAAGAGTGGGCTGCTGCGGTTGAGCCTGGCCAAACTCTTCAATGGCCCATAGCCGCGCAATACTTTCCCGAACGTCGTGTGGCGCAGCCCGTGTAAGACAGGTTACCGGGTCTGCCTTGACCTTGCCAATCCTGCCGACGCAGGTCCATCCAAGGGGGGTCAGGCGAGCAATCGGCTCTCCAGGTTGCCCATGGACTTCTCGTATGGCTGCTTGAAGCTGTACTGCATCAAGGCCGAGTAACACATCTACCTGTCGACGGTTCGGCAGTGCTGGGAATGGAATGTTGCGGAGGTGTGCCCAATCACGGCGCTTGTGCACCCAATCCACTGCATTGTCACTGCCGAGGATTGAGTCGGTTGTGAATGCGTCCAGCGTCGCCGATGTCTCTCCGTCCACACTGCAGAGCTGAACCGTCACATGTGTTGTTGAGAACACCTCAGTACGACCGCTGAGCACTTTCACCGGCAGGTGTTGTCTTTCTCCCGTTAGACCAAGCTCACATGCCACATGCGAACTTACGTATGAGTCCGTGCTTGCGTCGTCCAGCAGTGCATTAACAAGCACTTCTTTCCCACCAGACCTGAGTTTCACTGGCACCGTTCTCATGGACACGGCGATGAGCTTGGACGCTTTGGAAGCTGTTGATAATGCCTTGCTGTCATCTGTAGTCTGACACGTGACTAGGGACATCGCTGGTTCCGACTGCCTGCTGTTGCTTGTTGTTCGTGAACGCTGCTGTTTGCCCTCTGCTGATGTTGCGAGCGCCTGGCGTACCGTAGGCTTGCTGTCTTCGGATGCTGTGTCAGTGCCCGAGGCTGACGACGTCTTCTCCGCGTTATGCAGCAGCCGATGGTGACTTTTGCTGCAACCACTTATGCCACACGCGTCCCCCCAAGTGCATTCTTGCCCACGGTGTCCAGCGCCCAGGCACCGAAAGCACAGGTTGCTGGCCTTGGCAATGCGCCATCGTTCATCTAGCGTGGCCGACTTAAATACCAGGCACCTCCAGACTGGGTGTTGGCTTTGGCAGGCTGGGCACTTGCTTGGAGATGACTTGTTGCGAGTACCGGTAAGCAGCGTTCTTGCACGATGATCCTGCGAGCTGCGGGGCTGGTCTGCTTTTGCCGCTGTGTTGAAACCTGATACCGTCTCTGCCGCCGTCACCAGGAGCTCGGCTTCCAGGGTAACAAATTCCAACAGGCACTCTACACTCTCTGATCTATTATGGTCATATCGCCAGCGATGATAGCGCGCTATGATCCGTTCATCCAGCTTCTTCATCAGGGAGTGATAGAGCGTGCCGACCAACAGCTCCGCATGTCGTCCTGCCTCCTTGAGCTGGACAGTTGCTACCATCAGCAACTCAGCGAACTGCTGCAGCTCCCGTGGCTTTCCTTCTCGGATTGGCCGCATTTCCTCAATCTCCTCAAGCTGGATTGCCAGACGACGACGCTCGCCGCCATACTTCCTTGTGAGCATGTCCTTGGCAGCTTCATAGGACGCAGCAGTGTACCCGAGACTCTTGATAGTCCGCAGTGGCTCGCCACTCAGATATTGCCGCAGCCTGAGCATCTTGCACTCTGGTGACACTGGCGATTTGTCCACGCACGCTGAGAACGCAGCCCACCAGGCCTCGAAACTACGTTTATCGCCTGCAAATGTGGGGATCTCAATGCGCTGCATGTGTGTCCAAGGACTGGTTGCGCCACCTGGCCAGGCTTTACTGGCAGCAGGCAGTGCAGATGGTGCAGATGGCACATACACACTTGCCCCTGCATTCAGTCTGCTGCTACTGAATGCAGGCTGGCTGCTGGCCACAGCTTGACTGGTGGATGGCTGCCTGGTAGTACCACTCCTGGGTGCAGCCAGTGAGGCAAGTGGTCTAGTCATGCTAGTGCCAGTGGTCAAGGTAGTGGCTGCAGTGAGGCTGCTGCTACCTGTGATGCCATTGATGGTTGTCACTGGTGCTGAGGTAGGCAGTACAGTGTCATGTACAGACTGAACAGGGCTGGCGCTCACACTTGACACTGACAGATCACTGATGCTGGTGTACGACATTGCACTAGCTCTACCTGTCGCGTCAAGTGTCCTAGTACCGACCTGAGTGCTTGTACTTACAGGAACAATGGTCTTGCCGCCGACAGTCTCTGTCGGGTTCCCACGCTGACTCCCAGACAGTGTGTATACTGTGTCCTCGTGAGGAGACGAGATGATGTCCGTTCGGCCTTGTGACGGTGACTGCGGATGGGCTTCGGTCAGTTTACTGACATCGATCTTGGCCTGCGCTCGATCCATGGCCGCCGAAAATTGAGTCTCCAGTGCTTCCAACTCACTTGCCAGTTTATTCCGCTGGCGAACGTCTTGGCAGCTGCCGATCATGTCTGCCAACAAACTAGTAGCTCCGTCGTACAGTGCCGTCAGGCCTTCCAGATGTTGCGAGATCCCTTCGATGTCGCATGGACCATCGGCATTTAGCTGCACTAGCAAGCCTCGTCTCGCTCTCGTGAACTGCCCTTTGATGGCGGCCTTTCTCACTCTCAGTTCGCTCTCCACTTGCGCTGAGTTTAGGCCCACTCCACGATCCCCAGCTGCTTCCTCTCGCTCTGGAGTTGAGGAGCGACGGCGGCCCGAATTTGGCCTTTCTTCATAGTCGTCCTCCAATTCTCCCTGAGCACTCGGCTCCGCAGCATACTCCAAGGTCGTGGGTTCCGACGATGCCATTATCCGCACCCTATTCCAGGTTCGAGACGCACTGCTACAAATCGCAACGCGAACACTATCACAATCAATCTGCTGAGCTAATTCCTTTTAGTAACCATCCTCTGCTACCAATTTTCTGTTACTAAGAAAAGCTCACTAAAGGGAACGCACACTCACACAGTGACACATTCCACATTCGTGCACAACGGAAAGCGATTCGAAGAAACAATAACCTTGAACTTTCTACATGAACTCCGAAAAGCAACTGTTCACACCAACTAGTCTAAAACACTACTAAAAGTCCAACAACCAGGAACTAAACAAAAGCACAGCGCGGCGCAAGCTCCGGTGCATGCATCCGGGAACTCGCGAGACAGAAACATGCACGTGACCGCTCAGGTCTACGCTACAGTCAATGCTACCATGAATGCAAGCATACTAGAAGCCGATGCGTAGCAGTACAGCACAACCATGCATGTGACATATAGTCGTTGGTTCAGACCTCGGGATCTTCTGAACAACAGGTTTACCATCACTGTGGATAAGAGTCATACTGTAGCTCAGTTGGTTAGAGCATTGCTCGCGAATAGCAAGGTCCCTGGTTCGAGTCCCGGTGGTGTGACTGATGATTTTTTCTTTCTTTCATATCTGGCTTGCAAGTGTTGAGTTTCGGAGAGAAAAGAGCAGTACGTGGCATGTGGCCTCTAATTTCCTAATACTTTCAAATTCTCCGTGAAGTCCAAATTTGAAATTGCAATTTGTATTTGTTCGCAGTGGACATAGTTTGATGCGCTCCCCATGATATCAAGCGAATGACCGGGGGCCGCCTTGATTGGTGTGAGTTGCCAGTATGATGCAAGCCAGATGTGGATTGATCGAAGAAGGATAGATTTACCATCACTGTGGATAAGAGTCATACTGTAGCTCAGTTGGTTAGAGCATTGCTCGCGAATAGCAAGGTCCCTGGTTCGAGTCCCGGTGTTGTGACTGATGATTTTTTCTTTCTTTCATATCTGGCTTGCAAGTGTTGAGTTTCGGAGAGAAAAGAGCAGTACGTGGCATGTGGCCTCTGATTTTTTTAAATGCATTAGTTTGAAAAAGAGTCTAGAGCTCCTTGGCAAACGCGTTCAAGGCCTCGGTCCTCTCCTTCTTTCGGATGGTCCGCTTTGTCATCTGGCCCTGCTTCGTCTTCTGGTACGCTGCCCAAAGCTCCATGAGCTTCTTTTCGAGATCGTCAGTGAAATAGTTGTGCGGCATCTCGGAAACTAACAACAGCAGGCAACAGGAGTGTCCGGAAATTATACTGGAAGCAAAGCCCTGGCAGATGAAATCTCAAATACTACAGACTGACAAGGAAGCCATGTACATGTACTAACGACACGGTGCAAACCTCAACAAGCGATCCCTACCCGTATGAAGAACCGAGCGAAAGGCAAGGAAAAGGCGAAAAGTTGCTTTCTACAGGGGTACCAGGTTTGCTGAAAAGAAATGCAGCGCGTTTTGCGTTTTGCATGCGTTTCCTTGATGACACAGGCGAAAAGTTGTGTTTACGCAGTTTTGTGCCTAGTGTGGTTTCAGCCTAACTACGAAACATAGCGGGCGATGCGTTATGCAGCAGTACTAGAGCAGCCTACCGAGAGTGCTCAAGAAGACAAATGTCGAGGAGCTTAGCACCCAATGCTGTAGACAGCTACTTGAGCTAGCTGTTTTGGCCATGTACGCCTCATCCGGACAACTGTGAGCTTAAAAGAAAGCCGAGCTACCAACCATGGTGCAAAGGAGGCACCACAGACATTAATTAAGACAACTCATTGTTGTATTCTTTTTCCCGTCATTTTTAGACTCTACATACTTCTTGGACTTCCGGAAGAGAAGCTCAGTCTTCTGGAGAAATCATGGATGACTTCGACAGAGGAGCAATCGCAAGACAACGAAGGACCGACCGAGCAAACGTTGTTCGTGTGGCAAGGTCGAATTGGCGTTTCCGCTGCCACTGTTGCAATGCTTATCAAAGCTCTGATGGCCATGCAAAGGAGAGATGCAATTGATGTCCTTGCTTCAATATAAACAAACCAAGTCTCTTGTCATGTGATGTATTCCGTGTTCAAGTTCTACTTTATTGAGATCTAACTGCAGTCGATATCTAGTTTCGAATGGAGCTTGGCGCAATTTTTCACGTTTAGTATACTAAATGGTCCTCCGATGATTTTAAAGTCTTTAAAAAAGTAACATTTTCCTCAGTGTTGGCCTTGATATTTGATTCCAGCTCTCTTTGTGGCGATTGTTTTTCACAACTGTTTATATTCGTTATTGGCATATTCTGGTTCTATTCAACATTCATCTTTCTCTACTGCAGGATACGTGTAGCTACAGGATCTAGTATGTATTGTTTTGCGACATTACTGCAACTTCTCCCCTGTTCATCAAGATTTTCTAGCATCGCTGATTTCTCTGACAACGGAGCTGACTTCACTTGACTCGATCTACTTTCTATAGTGCAGTTTCCTTCAGTAATTCTCAACTGCAAGTGCAAGTTCTGGCGGCATCATAATGATAGTAGTGTGAGTTGATTTTGATGACAATAAATATGTGTGTCTAGATGGGTGCTTGCTGAAAAACACCTCGTGAAGCCCCAGGTAGCAGCGTGACTCAGCTCCCTTTTGTATTGAGCAGGGAGTGGTGCTTTCTTGCAGGTTTGCCGAGTTGAAGGTGCGACGTGCTCCGGATGGCAGTCGTGAGTCAGTCAAGTGTCAAGTTAGTTCGGCAAGAAGCGTGTGTTCCTCGTTGGAACAACCAACTATTATAATAATTATTATTACTTCATGATTATGAGTTGCATGCATACTAGTAGTGGATAATCTTGGGAAATCCATGATTTTTTGCAACAATTAGCTATTAGTACCTGCAGCCATAATTATGAGATCCAACCCTAGTCGTTTCTGAAATGCGTGCAGCTGGAACGCATTTACGTGTCCTGAAGTACATGACTTTGTACCGATGTACAGTCTAGTCATGTACAGTCGTGTACAGTCGTAGCCAAAGAAATGCGACCCATAATATAACTTATAATTAAAGCCAAAAGCAGCACCCATGTGGCGCTCGGATGGGTTTTTGGACGGTGCAAGATGTACGGTAATTGATTTTGGAATTGAAATGGAAACGTGGCACTACATTGTACTTCAGTCTGAATTTTGACTCGTGGGTCAACCAAAGCTTGTTCTTCGACTCTAAAATAGACTAAATAAATAAACAAAAAAATAAAGCTGTTCCGCAAATCCGAAGCGATGACTTACATCTACAGTACATGGAGGAGATGTTTTTTTAGAAATCATGGAGAGCCGCATGGATCATGGGGAAACAGACGAAGAGGAGCTTTATCAACTTTATCCATGGATCAGTGTCTACTTCAATATCGCTACTTCAAAATACATCTTGTGGAGACGCCATCGCCAGAGCCTGAGGCACAACAAGAAAACTCCTCTTCGTCTGTTTCCTCCATGATCCATGGCTCTCCATGATTTTCCAAAAAAAACATCTCCCCCATGTACATGTAAATCATCGCTTCGGATTTGTGGAACAGCTTTATTTTTTTTGTTTATTTATTTAGAGTCGAAGAACAAGCTTTGGTTGACCCACGAGTCAAAATTCAGACTGAAGTACAATGTAGTGCCACGTTTCCATTTCAATTCCAAAATCTATTACCGTACTCGCGCGATTAGTGCCCCTGGGGCACAATTGTTTTAATGTCCATCACAGATGGGGCAGTATTCAAGAGAGGGCACTATTTTTTCATTGCTGGTACATTTGCGTAATCCAGCATAAAAATATAATAAAGAAAAACAGACCCTAATGTGTACTGTAAACACTCACGACTCCACAGAAACGGTTACTTGTCCACAAAGTCATGTACCGGTACAATGCGTTCCAGCTGCACGCTTTTCAGACACGACGAGGGTTGGATCTCATATAGACCTTTCCCAAATCGGCCATTTATTTTGGCCTATTCGGCTTTTCGATCGGCTGAAAAAATCGCCAGAATCGGCTGAAAATTTCTGTAAAAGGTGGAAATTCGGCTCTAAAGTCGCAGCCACCTTATGTAGATAATGGCTACAGAAATTGTATTTGCATGCTATTGAGGCACTAAAACATCAATTTTCGGCGAATTCAGTGCGAAACTTGCGTATCCGGCTAAAAGATCGGTGATTTCTTCAAAACCACTATTTTCGGCCAATGTTTTGGCCGGCCGATTTGGGAAATGCCCACGGGCCGTGACGCAGGTGCGCACCAGCGGTCATGCCCAGTCGCCCACGACCCTGCAAAACATGTCTACTCGGCGATTTCTTGGCAAAATCTCTGAATTCGGCCAAAAGATCGGCGATTTTCTGGAAAGGCTACTTTTCGGCGAATTTTTCGGCCGGCCGATTTGGGAAAGGCCTAATCTCATATGACTGCATGTACATGTACTACAGTGCTGGCAACTGAAATCCGACCCCCTTGTCGGATTTCAGTTGCCAGCACTGTAGTAGCCAATTGTTGCGAAAATCCAGGGATTTTCCGATATCATTCACTATGCAACTCGTAATGCCGCTCAAACCTCACACAATGCTCGTTTTGTTCCAATGTAACGCTCCATAATGCTCTGATGCTCGGATAGTCTTATACATGTAAGACTAGGCCTTGACAGATTATGCTAATATTTTCGTGAAATTATGCTTTTCGCATTGCTGAAAAAATTGCAGAATTATGCTATTTTTAAGCTAAAAGTTATCATATTATGCCACATTATGCTCACATATGCTGCTAATGTATCATGGTTCTGTTCAAAATAACAGGGGAATTTTTTGTACAGGGCGTTGTACTGTAGTAGCAAAAGTTCAACGGGGTCAACGCACCGTCCGACCTAGCTACGACCGTCACTGATTGTAGTGGACTGGACATGTTATCAAGGGAGTCGTAAACCTACGACTTCCTGGTGCATCTTCATGTACTTGTACATGTACTTGTACCTGTACAACTGTATGTAATTTGATGCGAACAGGCGGATTATTCCAATTTTAAGCGATTCGTATGCAATTTGCCTCGAATTATGCGATTATTCGATTTTGGTAGGAATTATGCGAAAAATTATGCTAGCATAATCTGTCAAGGCCTATGTAAGACCGAATATACATGTACATGTAGTGCCGGCATTGTCCGCTGGACCCTATCCGCCACAGAACAGAGATAAAGCGTGTCTAGCTCCACAACAGGAAGATTCGATGCCATCCGATTAACTTTTCCTTTTGAAGAATATGACATACAGATTTATTCTTCACAGTTTGGTTGAAATCATGCCGCTGGAATTCTCACAGCATTGGTTCCGAAATGTGGAACTTAAAAATCCAGGATTTTTGCTATTTTGGTGAAAAAGGAGAAGGACAAAATGTTACTAGTTACATGTATGACTACATGTACCGGTATTACTGTCCACCAACGTAACCAGATCTTATACAGTCAGCGAGTGTGACAAAATGGCACAAAACTGACAAGGAGTACTGAGACAATAATTTTGGCGATCTGACACTTACATGTAGCTCCAACACTTCTCCAAGGCGCTTGTCCTTCTCCTTTTTTTTACCATAATTTGATTGGCTCACCATCCGAGTTCAATTTTGCTATTTCCTCAACATGTTGCAAGATAATTACAAATAAATTGTCATTGTATCTTCTTGAATATGAATGCAATAGACTCAGTGTGTGGTCAAGTGGATGCGAAGGTGGAAACTCCGGCCGAACTCCGCCAAGACCGAGATCATGTGTGTCGTCCCCAACGCGTCATCAGATGTTGCACATCTTCAAACTTTTATTTTCCATTTCCCCGATGATCCTACCCCGATACCTATAACCTCTCGTCACAAGCACCTTGGCGTTACACTTGATAGCAAATTGGACTGGTCCCACCATTTCCAGAATCTGGAAAAGCGGGCAAGCTCAGTCGTCGGTATTCTTTATGGCCATCTCCCCCACATTTCACCAGAATGCCGAAAGACCTTTTATCATGCATACGTTTTGCCTATTTTCTTGTATTGCTGTGTGGTGTGGTGTGGCGCTGGTAATGGCCTCTTTGTAAAGCTGGGGATTGTGCATCGACGGATTCTCCGGGCAATACTTCGTTTGCCGCCCGAGACCAACATAGCCGTTCTCTATGAAAATTGTAGTACATTTCCTCTGAAACATTACATTGACCGATCCTCCTGCGTATACATTCACAAAATCAAACTTATCACTGCCCCTCAGCATGTGCAGCATTCCTTAAACTGGTTCAATGAATCCTCAACAAGCCGGAACTCGCTTCGTTTCCCGATTGCAAGAACCAATTCCATGAGCAAATCGCCTGTATTCCTAGCATACCAATTATGGGATTCTATTCCTCAGCAATTAAAGTCCAGCAACACCCTCAATGCGTTTTTTAAAAGCTTGATAAATATACACGTACGTCGATCTTCATTTACTAATCATTGATTTTCATTCTCTTCGTGTATTACTTCAAGCTCCAAAGTAAATCACATATGCTACCTGTACAATTCATTTTGGTTTTGGATTGATTTTTATAATTGATTTTGGTTTTGGATTGATTTACTTTTATTTCATTTTCATTTAACTTGCCATATTTTGCGTGTGCATTTTTGCCTTCTTGTTCTTTTATTCCATGGCTGGTAGCCCTCATTCATAATATTGGTTGACACCATGTCATCCATGAATTGAGAATAATAATAATAATAATACTAATGTAAAAGAGAAAAGGACATATGGATACGAGTTAAGAGTAACTCTCCATCACTGTAACATGATACTATATACAGTCAGAAAGTGCAATAACTAGGCACAAAACTGACAGAGTACTGAGACATTCGACGTCCTGACACCTAACTTCAACACATCTCCGTAGCGCTAACCGACAGCCTTCCAACTTGGAAGGTTCAAGGTTATGGAAAGACCAAAGAGGGGAAGGCAAGCGCAACGAAAACGAGCAAAAGCTACAGTCCCAACGGAACAAAGAATGTCGATTGTTACTGGACGATGACGAGACCAGTACGATATTTGACAAAGTGGTATTACTACAATTCGAAGCAGCAAAGCAGCACACCACCCAACTTGGGTGGGTCATAAATATCAAAGATAAGTAAAGAAAGGGAAGCTTTGCGAAAACGAATTGTACAAGCCGAAAGCCAAACTCTTACAGTACTCCTCATGCATGACATTGTGATGGACTTTTTTTTCAAAAATGGAGGCGGGAGGCCAAAACCGAGCTGCAGTCTCTACTGCATTTGCCTTCAAGCTTGAAGATGACTGGCCAAGCCAGCACATGTTCTATATAGACAACCTCATGAGCAGCGGAATTGCGGTCTCTGACATCCTGCAGATCGACCTCCACGGCCGTCGTGGATTTTGTTCAGTAACTGTCTCGAGCCTGGCGGTCCGGGATCGTGTGCTTTCCCAAGGCATCTCTGTTGCTGGTAAGCCCGTTCAATTAACTATCAGTGGCGCTGACGTTGTCAGCGTCCATGTATTTGGATGCCCCCATTCCCTGTCGGATAGTGCTGTCGCAACCTCATTCCTGAAATTTGGCTCAGTGATAGGGGTCCCTCAGCGAGGAAAATTCTGGGTTGAGAACTTCGAAATTGAAACCGGCACCAGGTACGTCACCATTCTACCGCGTACAGTCGTACCTTCGTGTGTAGCAGTCGGCCAGCTGAAACTGCGTACATGGCACAAAGGACAGGCTAAAACATGCTGGCACTGCAACAAGCCAAGTCATGAGGCAAGGGACTGCCCCGTACTGAGTACGAAGGGAAAGAAGCGTGGCTGGGAGAAAACTTCCAGTCCGGAAATTGGTCTCAGTGACGACACGCAGCAGCAGCAGCAGCAAGTGGCGTCCGCGGACATTACTGCTGGAACAGTGGACGCACATGGCATTACTGGTGCGGCAACTCCCCACAGCGAGGCACGTCATGCACCAGCCCAAGGGCAGCAGGCCGATCCCCAGCAGCCGCGGCTACCACTGCCTAAGCAGCAGCAGCAGGAACAGCAGCAGCAACCAGAGCAGAAGCAGGGATCCAGGATTCCCAGTAGCCAAACTACACCTGTTATACCAGCGTTCCGGCTGGCATCCCGGGGCAAAGCGGCCCATGCGTCTCCGGATGAGGAAGGTTTTACCCTGGCCTCAGGTAAACACACATTCCATCCCCGCGTCCTCACCCGTGAGCAGTATCCCCAGCCGACAACCGCAGCAGTCAACATGATGATCCGCTGCCGCAGAGAAAGCTGCTAACGGCCACAGTGTCCTGCAAGGTAACTATTCTAGTATATCCACGCTATAACTTTCTTATCATTATTCTCACCTATGTCTGACCTTAATCCTAATGCCGCCCCCTTTTTTCCGGGTCTTTTCACTCAATCCCGTAACCCTTTGCATCAGCATCATAGTTTAGGTACTAGATCTCAACCACCCCCGATCACCAGTGCTAGTAGTGCTTCTCAGTCTGAGATAGCGGGCCTCCAGATTAGTTTCCTCAACATTTGTCACTTGCTTAACAAGAAGGACGAGGTCGAGGAATTCATCCACAAGCACAACATAGACATAATGTGTCTCGCCGAGACATTCCTGACCTCAGAGACCCCGGACAGCCTTGTCAACATCCCAAACTATAAACTTATCCGTCAAGACAGACCTGGCTTCGGTGGTGGAGTAGCGGCCTATGTACGGAGCTCACTTCATGTTACTCGGCTAGAGGACTTTGCTCGTGGTGATCTTGAACTTCTCTTTCTCCTCGTTCACGGCCTCAATGGTAAGCTAATCCTCGGCACAGTCTACCGACCTCCTGGGTCGCTGGTCTCGTACTGGGACAAGCTGACTGACGCTGTGGACTCAGTCCACGCGCCCAGGGCCGGCACGCCTATTGCTTTGGTCGGAGATTTCAATATCGACACATCGTCTTCCAGAGCCGCCCAGCTGACGCATCTTCAACACTTCTGCGGTAACTTTTGTATTTTGAACCATGTCACTGAATCGACGCGTGTTGGACGTGGTGGGTCCAGAACCACCATAGACCTCCTATTGGCTGAGGACGGTGCAGTGGGCTCTTGCCGCGTTCTCCCGCATAGCCTCAGTGACCACCTCCCCATCTTGGCTACCCTTGCCTTCGAAATGCCAACCGTGCCAGTACTCAGATCTAGCCGAAACACCAGAGGAATAAATCTTCCGCAGCTCTGCCAGGACTTGGTCAACTCTCGTCTAGAAGATTTCAGCACGGCGAAATCCTTGGAAGATATGTGGCAGCTATGGTATGACAAGGTCACCTCACTCCTTGACAGGCATGCTCCTGTCCAGCAGCACCGCTTATCCAGCTCTAGACATCAGATTCTCACAAGATCCCCATGGAAAACGGCCGTTTACCATGATGCAGTCCGCGAACGAAATCATGCCCACCATCGTTGGCTCCGAAAACCTACGGACACGGAACTTTACGACACATTTTCAGATGCCCGCAAAGCAGCAAAGCGGCTTGCTCGTCAGCTGAAATCATCCTACTACACACAACTACTGGACACGTGTCAATCCAACCCCCGGAAAGCTTGGAAGGTCCTCAACGACCTCTGCGGTCGGAAGAAATCGTCAACTCCTACTCGGCTCACTGCGTCTGCCCTCAATGCCCAATTCAGTTCAGTTGTCAGCGATCCGCAGCGACCTGATGTCCTATCCCAACCTGAGGGACCGGGTATAGCAGATGGGTTGAACCGCTTCGAACCAGCCACATGCGAAGAAGTGCTTGCTCTCCTACTGAAGGTAGACGAGAGGAAGGCCACGGGTAGCGACGGAATTCCCTGCTATGTGTTGCGACACTGCGCTCGGGTCCTGGCCCCGTCACTGACTATCTTGATGAACGCGTCACTGGCCATGGGAAAGGTTCCGATGATGCTGAAATTGGCCCATATTCGCCCCATTTTCAAGGCAGGAGACCCCGAAACTGCTAAGAACTACCGCCCTATATCTTTGCTCCCGGTTGTTTCAAAGATCCTGGAAAGGATTGTGCATAAAAGGCTCTGTGTGCTCCTAACCGAACATGACCTCCTTCCTGCCGAGCAATTCGCTTACCGAGCCCACCACTCCACAGAGGACGCAGTCTTGTTGGCTGTGGATCAATTTTACGAAGCCGCAGACCAGCACCTGCATACCGGCGTGGTGCTCATTGATATGAGCAAAGCTTTCGACAAGGTCCAACATCAGACCTTGCTCCAGGATCTCTTCGAACTTGGTGTCTCCTCTACGGCACTGGACTGGTTTGCGGACTACCTCAGCGCACGACGCCAGTGTGTGGTCACTGCCAACGGTACACGCTCAGAGGAAACAGCTTGCACGTGCGGTGTCCCCCAGGGAAGCGTGCTTGGTCCGATATTATTCGCGATCTACACGAGATGTGTCGCATCAGTAGCTGACCCGGTGCGTACACTAATGTTCGCGGACGACATCATGCTGTACCTGAGCCACGCTAGCGCTCACGCCATCAACATCACCCTTTCCGCAGCAGTGTCGGCTGTCGCCAGGCTACTCGATGCCAAAGGGCTTATCCTCAACACCGGAAAGACGCAAGTACTTGCAATCAAAGCTGGACGGCAGGCACACCTCGACCTCCACATTACTTGCACTGGCACGCCTCTTGCCCAGACCAGTACGGCTCGCTACCTCGGAGTCACTCTGGACGAAAATCTTCGCTGGTCACCGCAAGTCACCTCTATCGTCCGACGCACGGCTATGAAGCTGCGGATCCTCCGCCAGATCCGGCACTGCCTAACAGTGCGGCAGGCGATGCTGTATTACTCTGCCCTTGTCATACCGGATATTCTATATGCGTCGAATGCGTTTCTCCCAGGACTGTCCGCTGAGCAGCGGAACACAGTAGCCAAACTGGATAAACGTTGCATCCGTTGCGTGGCCGATGAGCACCCATTGGCCCACACTCTTCCCCTGTACACCAGGCTGGGTGTCTGCCCAGTGCTGGAACGAGGGGAATGCAAGCTCCGACTCCTGACATTTAGAATCCGTTCTGGAATCGTCAGTGAGCTGTTGTCGTCCCGAATTGTATTGCAAGGCCCGCCGACAGGCATGACCACTCGAGGTCAATTGGGACGCAACCTTCCCCTCCCCCTGGCCCACAGTGCTTCTGGCGCATGCCGACCGCTTCTAGCCAGCTGCCGACTCTGGAATGGCCTGCCCGACTGCATGAAGTCCATAGTATCTGTCCGTGAATTCAAACGCATGCTACGCGTATTCTACTTCGGTTAAATGTAATGGCTTTCGTAACCTGCTGATGAGACTCGATAGAATCATGCTACGATGACCCGACTTGTAAATTTGAGATCCATTTTTTTCTGCTCGTCTTGACCCTGCCTCCCCTCATTGCTACTTCCGTTTTCGTATTTTTATTTTCATTTATTTTCTCTTCATTTCTGACTCTTCTTACTGGTTGTCATCGCTTTCATAATATTGGGCAGAACTGCCCGTTTGCTATGCGATGTAAAATAAATAAACAACAACAACAACAACAACTAGTTGACTACAAAACAAGTTGTTTCACACGACGTACGTTTTGCCGTATGGTTCGTGACGGCTCATCAGGTGTGCAATTTGAAACTCGGATGTTGAGCCATAAATAAATGTAAAAGAGAAAAGGACATATGGATACGAGTTAAGGGGGCAGCCTACCCATAAATTTCATATGGCATTCAATTGACCGTAACTTTGGTGTTTCTCAATGGATTTGAGTGAAATTTTGACCACACACTCCTGCCACTATGCCGGCCCTCAGGACATGATTTACAAGTTCTTGCGCCTCACTGACAGGCTTTCCAGGCCGGAAAAACTCAAATTTCCGGCATAGTGCCACGGTGTGCGAGCCACACAGGAGCCAAACAAATGCATTTACAATTTTTTTCACATTTTCGTCCTCATTCTGTCCGTGCGCGGGACCCAAACCTAGAACAAGTCCAGAAGCAGCCATGGCTGATGGGGTAGGGCCCCTCAACGAGGCCCTGGAATCTGTCACAACGGAACGAGTGGGCGTTCTCTCACACACTCACACAGACCCAAGTCAATTTTTGAATTTTTTTAGGTTTAGCACGTGCTACGAGGTCGTCCCTTTGATACAACATCCAGTGCTGGGACCTCCACAGCAAGCCATTTCCACAGCGCTGCACACCAAATCCAGGATACCCTCAGAAACCGGCAAAGACTACCACTCACGTTTTACTACTGCCTAGTACTGAATCCTACCTGACTTCTTGACACGACTCAAACTTGCCAAAGACGTCACTAAATCAACGTCAACTACAATAATCAAGCCACATATCTGCAACGTCACGAGGGTGCTGGCAAAAGTCCTGCTGCACGGCGGCGGGCGAAGCCCGCCGCCGTGCAGCCCAATACGTGGCTCAAAAACCTGATTTTTTGGACTTTGACAGCGTGCAACAAAAAAATCTTTCCTTGCAAGGGCACATTTTCGGCCATAACTCTTGAACGGCCGGTCAGATCGGGACACAATTTTCAGAGAATTTGCAGCTATTCATGTTCTTTCAACTGACATGGCACTCAATATGAATTTACAAATTCGATTTTTCAGCGAATTTTTGGGTAGTCTGCCACCTTAAGAGTAACTCTCCATCACTGTAACATGATACTATATACAGTCAGAATGTGCAATAACTAGGCACAAAACTGACAGAGTACTGAGACATTCGACGTCCTGACACCTAACTTCAACACATCTCCGTAGCGCTAACCGACAGCCTTCCAACTTGGAAGGTTCAAGGTTATGGAAAGACCAAAGAGGGGAAGGCAAGCGCAACGAAAACGAGCAAAAGCGGAACATCCGAGTTTCAAATTGCACACCTGATGAGCCGTCACGAACCATACGTATCCATAATTATGTCCTTTTCTCTTTTACATTTATTTATGGCTCAACATCCGAGTTTCAAATAATAATAATAATAATATTAACTGGTTTTGAGGGAAAGAGACAAACGGGAAAAGTCTGAAGAAAAAATTGACTGTCACCACCAGGACTCGAACCAGGGACCCTCGCTTGTAGCCAGCGATGCTCTAACCACTGAGCTATGGTGTAGTCGTCATCCAAGCAGAGACCGTTCAACGTATTCTTCAGACTTCGTAACTCACACTTCCTGTGAATCCACACAGGCGGGTGGGACGCAGGCCTCACTGTACCCACACACTTCACGTACAAACTAGCACGCGGGGAGCCCCAAGTCATAATATTAACTGGTTTTGAGGGAAAGAGACAAACGGGAAAAGTCTGAAGAAAAAATTGACTGTCACCACCAGGACTCGAACCAGGGACCCTCGCTTGTAGCCAGCGATGCTCTAACCACTGAGCTATGGTGTAGTCGTCATCCAAGCAGAGACCGTTCAACGTATTCTTCAGACTTCGTAACTCACACTTCCTGTGAATCCACACAGGCGGGTGGGACGCAGGCCTCACTGTACCCACACACTTCACGTACAAACTAGCACGCGGGGAGCCCCAAGTCATAATATTAACTGGTTTCGAGGGAAAGAGACAAACGGGAAAAGTCTGAAGAAAAAATTGACTGTCACCACCAGGACTCGAATAATAATAATAATAATAAAAATCCACCTAAAACTTCACCAGGCAGAAGTTGAAGAAAGGATCATGGGTCAACAATCCAGGAAAATCTCAATTTCACCAAAATAGCACCTTTAATAGGTTGTTTTTTGCCGAGCACTGGTCATTACTGATAATGATGGCGGAAATCATTGAAAGTAACTAATACTTACATTACGTCATTACTTCCTCTTGCCCCGAATGTAAATCCGACCAAAACCTGCACAAGGCTTTCGCGGTGAACACCTTTGCCAACACGCAGCACCAAGGCTAGGTAGTACGATTGAATTACATGTATGTGGCTAAAACAAATCGAACCGCGAATCAAAATAGAAGTAGCGCCGCATTTCCAGGGTTTCGATTTCCATCAGGGAGTCGTGAAAGCTCACGACTTCCTGACTCCATCACCATGATCACTCGCGATCCGAGAGCCACATGCACAGCCACAGAGAGGATCAGTGCAGTGGCCCCAGGCCATGTCATGCATAAACCTTGGCGCTGCCTTCACCAGTTTCCGTACGTGGCTCGCATTTCTGTTACTATTACCACAACCATGACCACCAGGCCCTCTAGCTCTGGTCACAACTATGGTATTGGTAAGTAAAAGTTCCTACGTCCGCGTTGCAACTGGCTACTGGTAGTAGTATACCGGCGGTACAATTCTTTGAGAAACTCAACGAGCTGGAAGTTTCGCTTGTGCCAGACCACCACCATGCCTGTGCTACCATGCTGCAGTGCAGGGTGGCAAATGCAGCACGGGGAGGCCCGAGGAGGGTGAGGTGGTAAGTCTCGTTTCTACTGGGCTCGACACCTGTGAGTCCGTGTACTATGAATGATGTAGACAAAATGTAGACGTAACTATCGTTTCAACTAGAATCCCGGGTGCCTTGTTATGTATCGGAGCGCAGCAAGCTCATGCCAGAGCAGAAAGCTTCTTGAAAAAGACCAGTAATGCAGTATGGACGAATGTCTACTTCAACGTGGGAGGTTGATAAAGGAAATTTTGCGAGAGGATGAAGTAGAACAAGCAGAGCATGATATAGTCCTGGAAGTTTGCATCGCTACTGGAAAAATAGATAATGCAGAAAGCGCCAGCAGGGATTCTGCGGAGATGCTGTCATTCCTACGGAAACTGGTGAGCAACGGAAAAGTGGAATTCCTGGAGCATGTTTTACAGACGTTGACGGACTTAGAGAAGAAACAAAGCAGAGAGGAGCACTCCGAAGACAAATGTTCAAATTGTCCAGTTCATCCTGGTAGCCATGATGAGATGTGCATCAGGTGTAAACAACTACACCACTATGGACTCCGCTTGGCAACAACAGTAGGAAGGCGTCATTCAGAGAGAGAGAACGCTCAAAGGCCCGCTGGAAGCATCGAAGTGATGGATGAGTGCGTATTTGCACACAAAGGGCCTATCGCACCACCGAATGTGAGAGCGCTCCTGAATACGGTCAGTATCACTATGGATTTCTGGACGATGCGAACTAACTTATTGTGTACGGCCGTCATGCTAGGCTATGAGGATGTTGTGAAATGCTTGTTGAAGTGGGGAGCGTTGCCTTCACAGTCACCAGCAAACGATCTTCCTCCCCTCTGCCCCTGGAGTGTGAATCCTATCCGTATTGCAGTTAGCCTAAAGCAGCCTGCTATAATCCGTAGTCTTCTGGAGAGCGGTGCATCACCCTATCACGCTGTGTGGTCCAAAAAAGGGTATTTAATACCATTTTCTCACGGAGGTTGGGCTGGAGATCCTGCTGCGTGTGAGGCATTGTGCCAGAACCCAAACTATCCACCACTGATCTGGCAAGTGGTCAGGGTGATGAAACTCGGAAATGATGAGAGTGCGTCATGCATGATGCGCTATCTACGGTGGCGAGCTGACTTCATGGAATTTACTCTAGCTCCCACTCTCATGGCAACACCAAGCAGCAGTACCGTACTGGACACGCCTTGCTATTCGAATGCAGAAAAGATTTGCAAGATGCTGTGCTGTGCTAAAGTGCTTGCAAACCTGTGCATGGACCTAGAATCCGAGACTAGTCGCCTTGAAGCCATAATACGACATATTTTGCAAGTGGGCACAAATCCAGCTGGACTCCCAGTTTCTAAAGCTGATGCACTCTACAGAAAGTGGTGGAAACTGAAGGAGAACAATGCAGTTTCACGATATGTACTTCGCTCGTTTATACGACAAGGTGCATGGAATCAATTACTCATGGAGGCACAGACTGAGCCTGTTGATTCACGCCTTGCACCTTGTGTGACACAGCAAATGCGTGTACACATCCCGATGACCTTGCAGGCGTATGAACCACGTTATTGGCATCAGGCTACCGACCGAAATGATGTAGCGCCAGCTATGTCCAGAGTTCTACGGAAGAGATCGGCGGATGATCCCATTGTGCATCTGCTCATTCGGTACGGTGGCATTCCTGGTATATCCGAGTCTCATGAAATCCCACTGGTGGGTGGAAATCTACATGATGGACCAACTTGCCAGTGTGCTGTGGAACTGTCGGCAGCCCAGCGAGCAACAAACGTTTGTGATTTGTTCATGCCGGCCCGCCAGGCTAAGTCTCTTTCGTATCAGTGCCGTGCCGCTATACTGGAAATGTGCCAAGGGTTTGAGAGGCTCGAGTCTATTCAAAGTCTTGGTCTTCCCCCGCGCCTGGTGAATTATCTTCTGTACAAATGAGCTGATTACGAGAATAAGGTCATCAATCAGCTCCAACAGTGTTACCCGCAGTCTGGTGTACTCATAGATCTGATGCTGTCTAATTCGAGCTCATGCTTTGCCACACGATTTTGATGGTAGAAATGAAACCAAGGTCGGGCACAATAAAATAAAGATAATAATAATAATAAATAGATGCATTACCTGATTGAAGAGCCCAGAGTGTTTTAGGAACGTCTATTGCTATTAGTGTTGTTGTCGTCGCTTCGCTGCATGACACTTGCACAACAAAAATTTACTTGCATGTTTGTGATTTGTGCCAAGTGATTATTCTTTGGAAGAAAAGGTTTCAGAGCAGACTCGCTCTCTTCCCATAGTCTGGTCTGCAAAACGTTATAATTATAGTTTCTTCCGTAGCTTTGCCATCGTTGTCTCTCCCGATAAACGCGTGCGCGTGCATTACCAGGATAAGTGGAAATGATATAATTATGCAAGTGCAAACAAAGCACTACGAAAGGTGACTGCCAGTTTAGGCATTTCCGAAATCAGCCGACCGAAAAAGCCGCTGGTAAATGGACATGTCTTCTGTGAACGGTGACTTCAGGTATGGCTTCGAGGCGAATTCTGACTTTGGTGCTCATACTGTAATACATGTACGTGTATGTCCGTCCGTGCGGTACATGACCTAAAGCTGTGTTCACAACTGCATGCTGGTATGCCCCCACATGAGCACGACCCAAAACAGCGCCGTTGACTTCAGCGCCCCCCAAAAGCCCCATCCCCATAACTGGACATCCCCAAGACAGACCACCCCGTCAGCGCGCACGCTCAATACAGGTCGACTCATTTACACTCAAACCCAAAAGATGGACACTCGACTTGTCAAAGACTCACATCATGATCAACTCGAAATGGCCAGTTCAGTATTGAAGGGCGATATTGCCTGGACTCAATTTAAAATCAACTCTAGAAAGCAATGATGAACTCAAAAAGAGCAATGATCGTCTCAAAAAACAGTTCACTATTATTTTTTTTGGTTTTCCGAAAATGGTAATCTGCAATGGACTGTCATTAAAACAGAAAAAGAAAATAATAAGGCACCCTATTTGATAGTCCAGGGGATGGCCCAGGCCTGGTAAAGAGAAAAAATAGAGAAAAGAAAAGACGGGTATTTCACAGGAAGTACATGTACATGTACATGTACATGTACAATGGGGACACAGTGCAGTTCAGTATTAAATGGCGATATTGCCTGGAGCGAATCCATGAACAAATTGTGGGCAGTCACGAGATGGCTTGGACATTACTCGTTCTCATGTGTTTCTTCTCTTTTGTGCATATTTTTTTTAAGAACGGGTTTCCTCCTGATATCCACCATGGTAATACTAACATCAAGAGTACATAACACTGGTTATGTACTCTTGCTAACATGAGCCTGCACATTATGGGTCACGTGTGTAATGAGCTGGTTTATATTCGGACGTTAACGTAATTGGTCGCGCCAAAATGGGGCGTGCAAGAGACAAGACGAGCTGTGGTGATACAGTGTCACATTAGGTCGCGCTGTACTGGGGGTGCTAATATGAACACGCGCCGTTTATGGTTGCGCTGTTTTGGGTGTAAATCCTGCATGCTAGCTGGCGCGTGTACACGTGAAACCACGCGGTACACAGCTTTCTACTGCGCTAGCGCTGCACGACTCGATGGCAAGATCGACGCAGTGGGCCCTTGCTTGCACGCCCCCGTATCACTTTCTTATGTTCGCCGTAGGAACCCCGAACATTCTCAGTTTTTCGTCCGGATGGGTCACTGGGTGTCATACCTGCCAAGTACTGAGAGTGCTTTTTCTGGATCGCCATGGCAAAATCGCGGGATTTGCCTCGGTTTTTCGGGATATGCCATATTTTTTACCAAAATAAATCCTTTTTCAACTTTTTAAAACTCGGGTATTGAGCCAATAATAAAATGTAGAAAAGAAAAAGGACGTATGGAAACGAGTTGAGGGTAACTCTCCACCACTGTAACTACAATTCCGCGGCCGCGTTTTTTCCCGCGTTTTTTGCGATTTTCCCGCGTTTTTTGAACTTTTTGTTGCACTACACATACACACAGTGCACTGTTCGGTCAGCAACGTCTCATCGTGGCGGGTTTTTACTCAAATATGACGAGTGCTTACACCAGAGACTTGTAACTGATTGATTTCACTACATACTCACTGAAAATTGGCGCACATCAATATTATTCACCGCATATTTACCGCATATTTACCGCAAATTCACCGCAAATTATGCCATATTACCCTCAAAATGCAAAATATGCAAATGCATAATCCGGAAAGGCCTACCCCGAGGCCTTCAGCACAACAGTAGCGCATAGATACAGTAATCATGGTAAATTTATAGAAAAGATAAAGGACCAAGGAACTTCAAGTTACGCTACATGTCCACTAACACCACCAGCTACTAAACAAACAGCTCATGCGATAACATTGCACGACACTGACCGACGGTACTGACATTCTACAACTAACTGCCGTGGCTGGCTCAACGCCCTTGTCTCAGGGGATTCTGTCCCTGCATTAGCTATGCTTGTCACATGCTAATAATAATGAGATTGTGTCTAATAATAATAATAATAAGTACATCTTGGATGTGCACTCCAACAGCCTTCCATCTTGGAAGGTTCTACATTGTAAGTGATATGATAGCATAGAAGGGGAAGGTGATAGGGTCCAGCGGATTCTGCCGGCAGAAAAATTGGCAGAATTCGGTACTTTTTCTGGTAAGTTTCATGCATGTTTGGTATGTGGATAAAGAAATGGAGCAGAATTCAAGGAATTGCCCGCCATAAGGTTTGTATGGTTCTGCCAATTTTTCTGCTTTTCGAGCAGAATCCGCCGGTCCCTAGAAGGTGAGCGCAACCAAGACAAGCTGAAAGTCTCAGCTGTGAAGGATGTTGGTGGATGTACATGCATAATCGTGTTTTCGCATGAGCTGTTTGTATACTAACTGGTGGTGTTAGTGGAAATTATAGCGTTACTTGTAGTTCCTTGGTCCTTTATCTTTTCTAAAAATTTATCCTTGGCCCTCCATCCAGTCCAATCATGGCACTGCGATCATAACTAACAGGTCGATGCATAATGATCGACCTCTCTTCCTATGATATCACGCGCGACATGATTGTATCGATTTGCAGTGCTACAAATGGACATAACTAACTGATAATGATGATGGCGGAAAGAAAGTAACTAATGCTAACATTACGTCATTAGTCATTAGTTCCTCTTGCCCCGAATGTAAATCCGACCAAAACCTGCACAAGGCTTTCGCGGTGAACAACTTTGCCAACACGCAGCACCAAGGCAAGGATATTACAGTTAGAACGATTGAATGTGGCTAAAGAAAATCGAACGGCAAATCTAGGGAGCGCGACATAACTAAAGTTTATACCAAACTAAAGTTGTTTTTTTATGAACGTTCGGGGTGACCTCGGCCAAAAACGAAATTTAGTACGTAACAAGCCTGCTGGTGGAGTGAAATAACGAAAGATTTCGTAAACGAAAATTTGTACTTATACAGTAAAGTAAAAGGGAACTCACGACGGCCCTGGGTAAACCCCAGCGGCAGATGCAGCGCCTAACGGTGGGGGTGAGTGGATATAACTTATAAGTCTCACAACCACTGCCACAAGTGCCTAGAAACCCTATTGCTTATTAGCTACATGTATGTACCCCTTGTGCTTGGCCACAAGTTCCCAGTTGACTATGGGTTGCAGCACGGCTGGAAAAACCGCTCCCAGGCAGGACTTGAATCAGGTACCTCTCGTATCTCAATCATGGCCTTTGACTAACCCACTCTGCCTGCCTCGTGTACTTACATGTATACAGTCGTCCCTCTCTAATCCTGCACTTTATAATCATCGGCCAGCACCCTCGATAAACCAGCACAATTTTCAGTAGCCAAAGTGTCCTCTTCATGCACATTACAGCAGTGAATCAGATTTGTTAATCCAGCACCCTCCCTAATCCAGCAGATTTCCCGTGGCACAAATAGTGCCTGCCGGATTAGAGAGGGACCACTGTACAGTAGTTGGTGAAAATGAAAGTTGCAAAAATGCTATTTCTTCCAAAATAACATAAAAGTTGCGAAAAAAGTGGTCAGCATCTTTGGGAACGGTAACAAAACCGAATACTGACTCCTCCGGGTTTGCGAAGCTTCTGGAGCGCCGACTTGGGCAATGGGCAAGTGGAGATCTTGCTGACTTGATGAGAGAAGCAGGCACTATTCAGGATTGTAACTTGTAAGCGCCTTGAGTCTGATTCTAAAAACCGAGGTAGGGTAGACCCCGCCAGGGGCTTTGCAGCCAATGTCACGGCTGGGAAGCTTACAGCTGGACGATGAGGGTGGCGGTTTGCATGCTCTTGACGACACAGTTGATGGATGTACAGTCCGAGATATCCTAAACTAGTAGGCTAAAGGACAAGCACCCGTCACCGGAGCCGATCGATGAGGATGCTCTCATATCTGGCGCGCCTCCGCCGCCTCCGCATTCCGTGTATTTTAGTGGCTTACTCCCCCCGCCGCTTAGGGCGGGAGGCGATCCGAAGGGGGGGGGGGGGGTTCCTGCCACACACCATTCTGCGGATTTCCCCTGTGTCAGACAACGAACAGCCCAGACCCTGTCTTCTGTGCACTTTCGGCAAGCAACAGTACGTAGAGAGCTACGCAGACTCAATCCTGAGAAAGCCACTGGTCCAGATGCTGTCCCGGCACGGGTCTTGAAGTTATGTGCAGTGTCCTCTGCAAACCACTGGCCAAGCTATTCTCTCTCTGCTTCCACAGCCAGGTGCAACCAGCATCATGGAAGATCTCGAGGGTAGTGCCCATCCATAAGAAGAAGTCCAAGAGTCTCCCCCAGAATTACCGCCCTGTGTCCTTGCTGCCTGTTATGTCGAAGGTAATGGAGGCTATTGTCAAGCAGCATATCACCAACTTTCTTGAGAAGCACCACGTCCTCTCGTCCAGGCAGTTCGGGTTTCGCAAGGGCCTCGGTACTGCCGACATACTCACTAAGCTCCACACTGAATGGTCGAAGACAGCCGGCCTTGGAGGAGCTGTCCGTGTACTTGCCATCGACATCGCCGGTGCCTTTGACAAAGTCAGCCACCCCGGTCTGCTGCATAAGGCTTCAGTTTCTGAGCTACATGGTCACCTCCATGGCTGGCTGTCCAGCTACCTTCGCGACCGTCGCCTCCAGGCGGTTATAAGTGGCCAGCAGTCTTCAGCGCAACCTGTGCAGTCTGGTGTCCCGCATGGGCAGCATTCTCGGTCCCACATTGTTTCTCCTCTACGTGAACGATTGTGAGGACCATCTCCCTGTGGGCTCCGAACTACTAACTACTTTACTTGCCACCTATGCGGATGACACGACCCTCTACCAGTGCCTGTCTGCCACATCCAACATCACTGACTCCACAGTGCAGCTCCAAGCCGCCATGGACAGCGTCGCTGAGTGGGGCGCAGACTCGAGAGTGACATTTGAGCCATCCAA
This sequence comes from Sycon ciliatum, assembly GCF_964019385.1. Lineage (NCBI taxonomy): Eukaryota > Metazoa > Porifera > Calcarea > Leucosolenida > Sycettidae > Sycon > Sycon ciliatum. The sequence continues at coordinate 17,030,884 of NC_088650.1, forward strand.
GTCTCAGGCGATGACCATTGACCACCGTAAGCCACCCCCAGCCATGCCACCAGTACTGTTTGCAGGAGCTGCCATCCCGGAGGAGCGGGAGATTTAGCTGCTCGGTGTCACCTTTGACACCCAGCTGTCTTTCTCAACTCACCTCCACTCCATTGCAACCAAAGTTGCTCAGCGGCTCCACTTCCTTGCCAAGGTTGCCCCCCTCCTAGACGCCAGAGGTCACACAGCTGTGTACAAGGGGTTTGTCCGCCTTTTGATGGAGTACTGCTCCTTGGTGTGGATGGGCTCCAGTACCTCCCGCCTGGACAAGATGCAGCACAGGGCGCTAAAGATTATCGGCCCGGGAGTTTAGCTTCCCAGCCTGGAGCACCGCAGAATGGTTGCATCACTGTCGCTCCTCTTCAATCTAGCGTATCTTCCCCCGACGAATCCCCTTAAGGCCATTCTACCAGCCCCAGCCGACCCACCCCCTCCGTGCAGACCATCGACCAGGCTGGCTACTAAGATCGCTCAGCAACACCAGAACCAGCTAAAATCCACACTCCCGGCACGCACCCGAAGCAGCCTCCGCAATGGGTTCCCCGATTGCGCCATTCCAACGTGGAACAGCCTGCCCGGACATGTCTTGCGATCTGCACCGCACCCACAACAGCTGCAGTCCTTCAAGGAAAGATGCCATAAGTACCTGCTGCACCTTGAGAGAGCAACTGACGCTCTTTGACTTCCTTAGCTTAAGTTCTGATTGACCCCAATTTCCCTATCCAACATACATGTATCCTTTATCTTCATCCTTCAGCAGTGGATATGTGGGCGCTGCACTTCCGTATACATGTCTTGCTCTCGTCTTGTTTTCTTTTCTCTCTCTCTCTCTCTTATGTCTCCTATGTCTTTCTCTATTTTTCTTGGCGCGCTGCGTCTGTGCAGATGCCGAGACCACCAAGGTCGGCTGGGCAGCAGGGCCCCGCCACCACTTTCCGCATTCATTCGGGAGCATAGTAGACTTTGTAAAAAAAAAAACAGTAAAAAAAAGCAGCCACTCATACACAAGGTGCTGCTGGTCCGAGCGGTGTTGATGCAGAGAATTGGAGACATTATAATTATGTGCTCCAATATCTCGACCGCTTCAGACGCACTGTGTGACGCTTTGGCGTCTTGTGCTCGAGTCGAAGGCTGGCTACGCGGCCTACGTGAACCCAGATCCATTGGCTGCATTTACAACTTGTTGGTTAATAGCACTGCACTTGATACGCGCCCTGGCGTTAGGCCCATATGATTAGGCGAAGTGTCTCGCAGAATAATAGGCAAAGCAAATCTCCAGGTTTCTGGTCCTGAGGTTCGCGAAGCCCTGGGTTATGACAACATGAATATGATTCTTCCACCTGCATCTCTCGCCGTTCATTGCGTAATATATTTGGCTACCAGCCCACCGCAGATGTTCAGTGTATTATGTCTCGAAGCAACCTCACACCCATCACTATCCATTTCTCTCCCCCTAAGGTCGCCTTTTCTGCCTTCGTGCCAATTCTGAGGCACGTAGCCGGCTAGCCGCACCTGCACAAGGTCTCAAGTCTCGCTTGGACTTGTACTGCCACGAGCCTCCTCTCGATTTGGTTACATGATTGTATTCTTCTCTTTCTTTTTTAGCCGCTGACCGCTGGAACTCAGTTCCGGCATCGGTCCGCCTTGCTGCTTCGCTAAGTCAATTTCGTATCGCAATCCTAGACTGGCTAGGGTTCCCCGTAAGGAGACCATAGCCTATGTCTGTGGGGACTGCCCTAGAGAAATATGTATAAATACTATACTACACTACTACTCCGAGTCCTATCTGTATTGCAGTTTTTTCTGAAGCAGCCTGCTATCGTCCGCTGTCTTCTAGAGAACGGTGCCTCAACCTCTCATACATAGTATGTATGACGGCAGAGTTGGCTCAATAGATTATTCTCACGGAGGTTGGGCTGGAGATCCTGCTGTAAGTGAGGCACTGTGCGGGAGCCCAACGTATCCACCGCTGGTCTGCCGTGTGGTCAGGGTGATGGAACTCCGATTTGATGAAAGTGCGGAACGCATGATGCGCTATTTATGATGGCTAGCTGGCATCGTGTACTTTCATCTAGCTTGCGTTCTCATGTCAATACCAAGCAGCACTTCCATATTGGACACGCCTTGCTATTGTACTGCAGAAAGAATTTGCAGGAGACTTTGCTGTGCTACAGTGCTGGCAGACCTATTCCGGATGAGTCCAATGAATCCAAGACCAATCATCTTGAAGCCATCGTACGACACTTTTTGCAAGTGGGCACGAATCCAGTTGGACTCCCAGTTTCTGAAGCTGATGCACTCTACAAGAAGTGGTTGGCACTGAAAGCTAGTAATGGATTTTCACGAATTGAACTTTTCATGTTCCATGGAGGAAGGCTAAGGCATACTCCTGTCGTAGATGCTGAAGGGACTCATTGGACTGTGCTACTACTAGTACTAGTGAGTCTTGGCAATGTGCGGGTGGTAAGGTGGGTGATTGTAAAGAGTTCTCTGTTGTTCTTCAGCACTAGTATCAGTATTCAGCCGTATGTACGCGTACCTCTTTAAACGGTACATGACATTGTATGTATTCTGGACTAATTGTACATGTATGGAGAAAGTTCAACAGGAGCACTAAAACCACTTCTAAAGATCTTGGAATGCATACCCGAATTCTGAACCTCAGACAACGATAGCTGTTACTGAAACATCATGGCTTAGCAGAGTGTATACTGTATCGTGACTGTGATCGTGCTATGGTCATGGACTCTTGCTTGTATAGCTAGTCTATCGATAATATCCTATACAAAATGTAGATCTAGGCTACTGGGCCATGGACGAGGGGGGGGGGGGGGGGGGAGCAGGGCAGTAGCGATGGGCGATGTTTAACTGTAACGTGTCTTTGGTTCTGCTTACTTGAATGTGAAGTGTATGTGAAGTCCAAGCACTGAAACAAAATGTACAGACACGTAGTCGCAGCTTCCTGCATGGTCATACGATTACTACGACCCTCTTATTACGTGTGGACTTGTATTGACTGCACGTAACTGTAACATTTAGTTTGCGACTGAGGCCAGAAGCCGGGGTGGGCGCATTCAGCTTCACTGGGTGTTGGATCAACCGGCCGGTTCCTTCCACTCACTTCCTAAACACGCCGAATGGAAGTGTACTTGGCCAGGATCTGAAAGGTAGGTGAAGCCTGGACTTGGCGATGGGGTCCATACTCGGATGTAAAGTGGTGATCGGTGGCTGAGTGGGAGAGCAAGACAAAGCGGGAATGTCTGGACGCACTGCTCATGGTCTAGATAGGGCTTGAAAGTGATGACGTCAAAACGGCCAGGGAGTAGTAATTTGCCATCAGATTTCTATTTTTGGATCCACTAAGGTGTGACTTTGCTATTGCCTAAGTATGTGGGTGCATAGCAACCTACTCATGTCGCATGCAGGTGTGACTTTTATTTCGCCACCAGTTGTAACCCCGCCCCCAGTAGCCAAATCAGTCAGTTTCACTTGCTACATCACCATGCTGTGGGTAAGACCGCTTGAAATGTGCTTGGATCCATACAAAAACTGGATCCAAGTGGATCCAGTTTTTGAATTTTTGAAATTGTTGCTATGCTGTGACGTAGCACTTTCAAGCCCTATTGATACACAGTACAGACAGTGACCTTCAACACTCAACGGTGACGACTGCGACTCCGATTGACCTGGTTAAATAAAAAGGAAACTCAGTTTTTGCCGTTTTTAGCATCTTCTGGCTCGACCCTTGAGGCTTGAGTCGGCAGATACAAGTGCACAACTTTGTTACAAGGCTCTAGGGGGTGTGGAGACTGGAATAAGTAGGTTCATCAGTGCAATACTACTGCTATAATTATCAGGGTAAGAACATAAATTCGACATAAACGCCATCAGGCTTAGAGGCTACGGTGACAAAACAGATTCACGACTTCAGCAAAGGAGGTGCATGAGACTGAAGTCTTGATTGGCTTGATGGCTGATGAAGGTCGAGACTACAATTTTAGGCATTGGCGGATAATGCTCGAAAAGGTGGCAGATTCTGCTCGAAAAGCAGTGAAATTGGCAGAACCATACAAACCTTATGGCGGGCAATTCCTCGAATTCTGCTCCATTTCTTTATCCACATACCAAACAAGCATGAAACTTACCAGAAAAAGTACCGAATTCTGCCAATTTATCTGCCGGCATTATCCGCATATGCCTAGGACTCGAGAGGGCCTTCTAGAAGTAGAAGTAGAAAGTAAAAGGCTGGAACTAACTTTAGAAGTACAACTTGAAGCCTTGATGTCGATCTACGCACCAAACGTCTAAACCCACAGCTACAATGTACATGCTGCGGACGTGACGCTGACTGGTCACCACTGCGGCGGCGGCACTGGGCCCATGCCATGCGCCAGGCTGGGGTCTAGTCTGGCACTGCACTGTAGATCTACTGCCATGCCTACTGCCACCTGGGAGTGGGATCGATCATCTGATCATGACAATTGACATGATTTGTATGGCTCAGCGCTCAGCCTGGCCATAGACTAGTCTAGACCGCGCAGGTTCATCCACCATACATATCCCATGTCCACTGCCGGGCACTGGTATGGCACTACATCAGTCCAGCATGCACCACACGTCACCAGGTCTTGCAGTCATACGTCAGTCCACGCTACGACGGGTCGATGGCTGACGACCAGATCGCACTCACTGAACACAGAACAGAATCTGATCGGTGATCCATACTGTTAGTCTTACTTGACCAAAGCGAAACTGCTCCTGCTGCTTTTGTGAAAATACAGAGCCGGCCTCTCGCTGTGGTAGTTTGAACGAGTTAGCGATCTGTAGCAGTGTTGGACACCCCGGCGAGTCAGCAGCTCTTCCTGAATTGCCTTGTTCAGCAGCAGATCTACTGTTGTAGCGGGCATTGTTTTTGAGCCTCGATGGATTCGATACGGAGGTGAGTGCTCGTTAGCAGATTTCTCTAATTAACTTCGAGTAATGTTCTCGTTATCGGGCGAAGATTCTGGAGCTCCGCTAAGTGATTAGAGCGATACAATTCGCGCAAGATGGAGTCACTCCATCTCGCGCGGGCCACGGGGCAAAGTAGCTGCCTGGTGTAGACAACGATGCAACATGTGGCTAAAAAACTAACTTCTACTACAAACACTCTGAAGCAGTTGGTTGCTGTCATCTGGCTGCTTAGCATTCTGGAGAGCGAAATGTATCGTGAATCAGGTTGTAATCGTGCTGTGATAGCATCACGATGCATGATCCAGAAAGTAAACTTCCTCAGCCTGCCTGCGTTGTAGACTGTGTAGGATACTGGTAATACATAGAGAATGATGCTCGTGAAAGGTGCTGCATAAACACATTGTATTTTGTGTGTGGAGGAGTAGTTCTTGCTTATACATGAGCACACTGTGCAGTGTGTTGTACAACCAAACAAAGTGAGAAAGAGAGGGGGGGGGGGGGGGGGTGCAAGCCTCCCTGCACTTCACTCACTCGCCGCTTTACTGATGGTGCTGCCTCTAATACTAATAATACTAATAGGGGATTCACACTCACGAGAAAACCTGAGGTCACGGGACAAGGTAAAAGGCCAGACCGTCGGGCAGCCGAGTGTGGCCGTCCAGTGGTCAGTTTTCCCTTGGCCGCCGCATATTTGGACATGAATTTGTAGCGGGAAAGTAAAAAAATCTAATCTTTTCTGCATTTTGTAGTACATCATACTTCATGTTCAGTTTACTATGAAATGAAGCTACTCTGACGCTCCTCTCCCAGTACAGTACGAAAACTCTGCTGATTGCCATGCGCAGTTGGCCGCACGGGCACTGTCGGGTAATGCAGTCTGTGATGCACTCGTATAACTTGGGCTCAGAGTTCTCGCCAAAGACAAGATCTACACACGTGCGCCGTATATCCGCGGGGTTTTTTCTCTTGACAAGCGCTCTGAGCCCCACGGCCACGACTTCGCACCAAATATTTCCCGAGAGATTATTCCTCCCCCCCCCCCCCTTACCATCGCTTCCATGATGACTTTCCCAAAACCGTTGTTTTATCCGTGTGTGTGTGTGTGTGTGTGTGTGTGTGCGTGTGTATGTGTGAACCCCCTGTAACCACTGTCATCCTTGGCTTACTACATTTACTGAGTGCGAGGACAGTACAGTTGTTGTTTGTTTGTTTTTTAAGTGAAGTTCGCACTTCCGCGTTACTACTGGCTTGCAATTGTGTTGAGAAACACAACCATTGGTGAATGTTTGTTTGGCTCCGACGGTCCAAATGCTCATTGGCTACTTTATCAGAAACGTTCTTGTTGACAAGCACCAGGCAGCATGCTCGCATTGGATGCTCCTGTGTTTGGTTTTTTTGTGAGAAAGAGAACACACAACCATTGAGTGAAACCTGTGTACAACTATGAGATAGACTATCGGAATATCGTTTACGCCGTTTCCAATTTCAGGAGTTCTTACCGCCTCAAGGCGCTGAGCACAGGCCATAAGGAACTTCAACTGGTAATCTCGGAACAGAAGTCCGCACGAGTGGAGTACAAGAATGCCATCAAAGTCAACAAATCAGGTAAGCTTCAGTACATGTACTTCGGTAATGTAGCAATGAAGTGCTAAGTTGTTGCTAACTGCAGAATAGAAGTCTTTAAGGCTAACACTCAATCATTTAGCGCTTTCAAGCTTTTGGAGTAAATACATACTTTTAAAAGTCACAGGAATAAAAAGTTGCTTTTTCCGTTGCCATCATGCCGGTATTCGAAAAAAATCACGTTTTGCGTGAGACCGAGCTCACTGCATCAATAGAAACTCCGCCACCCTCAAGGATCAAGGCGCAAATGCATCTCCTAAAGCGGTGGGAGGTGAGTAGATCGGACCCACCACCAAGTGGTCAAAGGCCGGAAATCTAATTCGCTGCATCCATGTTTCCCTCGTGCCAGCCGGGCCACGAGCTCCCAATGAACTGTGGGTCGCAGCACGGCTGCGAAACGTCATTCCGCTTCCAGGCAGGACTTGAACCTGGTCACCCTCGGTTTCTCAATCATGGTCCCATACCATACTACAGTCACTCTGCTCAGTGAAAGCCAGTCGTGTCACTCCGGTTTGCGCCTTGTATCCCTTCGCAGCCCAGTGTTTGCTGGTCTAGGGCTGTGCAACGCCCGGCGCGTATATGAGTGATGCTGTGACTGGATATCATTGAGCAGTGCTGTACTGTTCCTGGCTGCCTGCACTGGTCGAAAGCCATCAAGCGAGTGGTTGATCTGGACACACTGATGTGGTCACCATTTGATACTTGCACTACTATCCTGATCTGACTGTATTCCTATGTGCCGTATGTCCACTGTGTTCAGCAACCGATCAGCTATTGAAATGGTCGCAGACAGAAGAAAGCGAAGCGCTACAGGTGAGAACGTTGAGCACTGCCAGAACTTCCCATGTCTGCATAGTCACTATAAGTTACAGTGCAACATCATGTGCCTTAATTATTCCAGGTGTAGCTACTCAGGAGACTGTTGTGTGTCCATGTTGCTGGTGGGCTGTCAAGCTTTGTTCTTGCTCCGTACGACAATACCTCATTCTTCATTCCTTGCACAAGAACAGGCTCTGATGTATGCCGCCTTGTGCCTGTTGCCTGTTCCTCTCCCATCCAGGTTTCCATTCAGGCGTTGGCTGAGCTGAACCTAGCATGGTGTGACGTGCAGCGAGATCTAGCTGGTGAGGATGAGCAGGAGATTCCGGCTCTGGCAGACACAAACACACTCACACACTCCCTCTCTGTGTGTGTGTCTCTCACTCACACACGCACACACGCACACACACACACACACACACACACACACACGCACACACACACACACACACTGTTATTGTTTGTTTGTAATGCATGATCACTTCTCAGTTCTCACTGGTCACTATGCTGTACTGAGCTTTGGTATACTTTTGACCATTCCTATCAAAGCCCTTAGAAAAAGGACTGTTACGTCCTCAGTGACAAGTACTAAAATTCAGATTTTGCTGCAGACGTACTTGTAATGATGAATCGCGTAACACCTTTCCCATTCCGTCCCAAGCTTGACTACAGCACTGTCGGCCGCCGAAGAACTGGGGGGGGGGGGGGGGTTCTAGCCTAGCCCGTTCTCATTTTCAGCGAACACGGCATGTTCGTTCTTATTCCGTGTACAGTCTTACAAGTACATCTGTGCAGAGTAATATGTCTGAGTGTACATTACGGTTTCCGTTCTTATCCGCGAAAATCCAGCCTGCACCATTTTTAAAACATGGTGAAATTCTAGCCTGGCCGTTCTTCGGCATCCGACACAGTACCGTGCATGACTATGCATCAAACGCTGGCAGTACCTATTAAGATGGTAAAAATAGTGGATTTCACTCGAGGTCTCTTGTGAATGGCTATCCCTGCGCTAGATCCGATTTCCGATCATAGTATGATGGTTATTCTTCTCCCCTTTTGTAGTTACTTTTATGCTTACTTGTTTGGTGCAGTTTGTATGTTCTCGTTCTGTTTCCATCTGTATGCCAATACGCCTTCTCTTGGTTCTTCTGTCTCCTGTAGATCAACTCAAGGTTGCCAACACCACATTTGAACGTATCCTGGAAGAGGAGAAGGAGCTGGACAAGGCCAGGAAAGCTCTTGTAAGTAAAGTTGTTGAATCGGGAAAGTAGGGCCAGGAACAAGGAACCGCACTACAAGTGTATTCCAGCTTCCTTCCATAAAGATGCAGCTCTGAGTAATTTGGTTATACTTGATACCATTGGAGTGTAATTAAGCTCCCAAGAGTGTGCAACTCTACATATGGCCTCTCCGACATGGCGAAAACTCGCATCACGTGTCTCAGGTATGCTTCATACTACGTAGAAATGAAGGATAGCGTGCGCGCAATCCGAATATCTGCCATGATCGTGCTGGCAAGTTGCATACGCGTAGTGAGTTTCTGTCAGAGAGTCCTTTTTTTATTACTCCGCTGCTCGCTAAAAACGGGCTGGAAGCGTACACCTGGGACACTACACCATGTGATGTGAGTTTTCGCCGTCGGCAAACCCCATAAAAAGGGTATCAGGAGTTGCACACTCTTGGGAGCTTATTATTCTCTTGTTGATACTCACATGCAATCTTGATTGCTTCCTCTACGAATAACAGTTAGTACCTTCTGAATTCCTGTGTGATGTCCGTATCTATGTGGCTTGCTCTGCATTTCCAGGAAAAGAGCCAGCAAAAGGAGAAAACCATGCAGAAGGAAGTTGACCGTATCCACAAGGTAAGTGAATGGGGATACTACTAGGAAGAAATCACTGCTCACTTCATCTTGCGATGTGTCAAAATATGTGTATGGCTGGTTCCATGAACTATACGATGACAAGGGACTTGATAGATGTGAAATCGCTTCAATGATGTTTGTGCAGAAAGGAGAAGACCCGGGGTTTGCCGAGAGGAAGCTAGAACAAGCGATGCGCTCTAAGGAGATTGCCGAGTCTGAAGGTATGTCGTCTTGCGGGTTACGTCTGTCTGTATGTGCGTGCGGTGTGTGTGTGTGTGTGTGTGTGTGTGTGTGTGTGTGTGTGTGTGTGTGTGTGCACATATGTGTCCATGTACATGTACATGTGTGTGTGTGTGGGGGGGGGGGGGAGGAGGATATGGTTGCTATAGCGGCACTGTATGCAATTGCTTGATTTATGACCGACAGTATTACCGTATCTGGATAAAAAATGTTTTGATGACCGGTGTGATTATTATCTAGTCCAATTTTGACCTGCTCTCTCTCTCTCTCTCCCTCCCTCTCCCTCTCTCTCTATTGCAGTGCAAGGACGCTATCAGGAAACTGAGGCCAACAAGCAGAACATGGTGCGTGAGGGGCTCGTTTGTGTCGCTCAGGCACATCTCTCCATGGCCAGGAAGTGCTCAACTCTTTTCGAGGCATACGAGGTGAGTGTACCGGTCAACTGTGGGTGAAGCGTATTTGCTATCATTTTGTTTTGCTCCGTGTGGCACACGCAGCAGTTCGAAGACCGTCCAAACAAGTGGGATGTACAAGTATGCGACTTCCAGGATGCAGGCCCGCCAGACCAGTCCAGTTGGTCAGATCATAACCAGACCAACTTGTTGGCCATGAATGTGTGTTTACTGCTGAGAGGAGTGTATGTGAACCCAACTTATCATGCACAAAGTATGAAATTCTATGGTATGACCGGACCTAGCAAAACTGCTTCCGGTGGGCCTGGTATGTACAGAGGAACTGTCGAACTCTTTCCTATCATGGTTTTACATTGTTGAAATGCTGTACTGTTTTTGTTTTGAACAGGCGGCGAGGTGACAACAATTTTATGATGGCAATGAACAGAATCAGCTGAAGCGACATGTTACGAAGGTTTTATTGAACCGTAAAATGGTGATGTTTTTGTTTTGGTTGTTTTTATCCCTCCAGAGCATCTGCCAAACTATACCGACACGCAGTGAACGTGATTCAGAGCCTCCACCATTCACAGGTATGTGTACGTCACAAGTATTCACAGATAATCTACCCGACTTAGAGCACAGTAAAGCCTAAAGGTGACAGTCGAGTACCATCTGCTGTGCACATTGCCCTGTTGATCGCCTCCCCATTGGATGCTGGATGCCTTCCTTCTACATGTACATTCAATCTATATTGTAGTTGTGTACAGTCAGACCTCGCTTGACCGCACACATCTGTTTCCCACAAAAATATCCGGATAGGCGAGGGAACCGGATAATCGAACACACATACTGCATGTATGCATGATATATGCTGTAAATCGGTAACCAACGATTTTCTTCCGGATGGTGAGGGATCCGGATAAAAGAGGACCGGATAAGCGAGGTCTGACTGTACTAGTATTTGCAGTGCCTATGATCACTGCTGCAGTGTAGTGTGTGGCCACGTTGTCCGTGATCAAAGTGCTGACGACGCATGCTATGTTCTCCTAGTTTGATGGGCTTTCCCATGGCTTTGGTCAGATGTACTTCGAGTACGTGTGTGCATGGCTCTCTGTTTTAACCCTCTACTGGACAAATGATGCAGCCACCCCACGGAATGCGAATTGGGTTAGCAACTTGAGCCCTGCGGGATAGGCTGGTGGCACACGTGCACATTTAGTGGTGATATTCACGCGAGGAGCAGACCTTTCCAAGCAGTTCCGAACGGCCCTGCTTCCTCTTCTTACCAGCAGACATCGGTGCTCTTTGTACACTGCAGCGAAAACGCGCAGTCTAATTCTATATCGGCCGTCTGCCTGCTTCTTTCCCATGTCGTGCAGATTCATCCAAGGTGGCCAGTGTCTGTCAGAGTGCTATTCGCATGGCTGACCGTGCCCAGGTGGTGCGATCTGCATCGTATGCCATTGGTGAGGATTTGACAGGTACAGACAAGAGACGTAAGCAGCACGATTCACTACAAGATGTGAAAAAACAGTGCCAGAGCAGAAACTTTAGATGTCTGCCGCACCGAAATCAGACACGAAAGGTGCCGGGATACTAGTTATGTTCAAACATTGGAAACAATGCCGAAGTAGAGAGATATGCAATACCCGCTCAGTTTGACATGATAGAACGTTCCTAGCCAGCCACTCAGCAAGCACACTCACGTATCTCTCAGAATAATAGTAGAAAAGGCACAACTAGCAGGGAAGTAGCCCACAGCTGCTCAACCGATCAACTGTCAGCTGGATTGCCGGGTCTAACATCGGTTGGTTTTGGAATCAAGATTCTTCCAGGGTAGAGAACTGCTTGTCGTACTAACTTGTATTTGGAAATTTAAAAAGAACGATCACGGTTCGCGTTAGACTCAGCTGGACGCCAAGTTTTGCGCATCCGCAGGACGCCACCACCCTCTGTGAATCAATGTGCAGATGCAGCTCCTAAAGCATGATAATGAGATTAGTTTGGGTTGAAAACTATGCTGCCCAGAGTCCTTGCTTCTGTTCATGTGAGATGAACGGGTAAGCATTGTACCGCGGGGCAGGGAAAGGAAGACCTGCTGCGGCATGCTCTGCGGCCTGGTGATGATTGCGAAGGCATGCAACTCTGAGTGTCAGCGGTGCTTCCTCTTCCCTTTCAGCTGTATGAGCAAGCTGTACCTGCACATGTCGGCACTGAAGACTCTTTGCGTAGGGGACACCTTCCTTGATTGCGATTCATCACCATCATCTGCATTGCCGAAAAAACACACTTGTAATCAGACCAAAAAGTTACAAAAAAAGAGAAAATTAATAAGGAGAAACACTCAAAACAGCATTATCATTGTATTGCATGCCACGTACTAAGTTTTTTTGTGTTTTTCTGTGTCCAGGCTCTCTTCCACCAGACGAACCTCTTCCGCCCCCACCTGGTAGCTACATGCCACCGTCTTACGAGGAAGTCGATGGTTTCACGCGCTCTGCACCGGGATCTCTTCGCATCGGCGAATCAAGACCACGCGGCAGGAGTTCTGTGGAAGATGACGGCTGGGCAAGTGATGAATTTGACGACTAAAAGTGGACAACATCTGCTGGTTCTTCTGGAGCCATCCCCGACAGGTTCTTTCTCATTCTAGGGCAACGTGGTGGCCTATTTAAAGGTTAATGCTGCATTGTGTGTCGCGCCGGCGTTGTGTGCGGTGGGGTCTATGTCTTGTGTCTGGTTCAGTGTGGCGATGACATTCATCTGCCGTGTCCATGTCACCAGATTCGAGATTATTCTTCCACTGGCAGCACGGGCCTGTTGTATATATAGGTGGTTCCCTGATGACTGGTGGTAGTGGCTCTAATCCGCTGTTCCAGCTTTTGTAACTATGATCGGAATCGAATTGTTGATTTGTTTTATACGATAGAGCGGCTCTCATTGACCGCTGATCTTGAGATTTCAAAGCCGGATTTTGGAGCTTTTTACACATACATGTAGTGCATGGTAATCCTCTGATTTGCAGATATGTTCTGGTCTGGACAAGTACACGGTGATTGTTGCTGGCAACACATACCGACAGCTGTTGTATTTGAAAAAGCACATCCTCCATATTGATATCTGTCTATTCTGAATTTTTCGCCGACACATCCGTCCACGTATTTGGATTCGCCGGGAGCGAATACGTTCTTCTATTCTGAATTTTCTTTTTGATACATGTCCTCTTTCATCCAACGCTCTGAGCAGCTGGTCTGTTCAAGTCTCGCGTATGCCACAGCGCCGGTTTCTGTCAGTCAAGTTAGGGCGCTCGCCCAGATTCCAGACGAGCATGACTATAAGTACAAGTACAGCAAACGGTCAGCTGATCGGTCTCATTCTCTCTGCACCTCAACTACAGTCCTCTTGCGTGTTCCCGCCACATATGTTATTTGTTTGCATTATGATAATGAATTATTGGTTTGAATGTCATACTGCCTGTGTCGTTACTTTGATACAATGTAAACCTCAGTGACTTTCCCTGCACGGCCGGTCCTGGTGGTGCAGTGTACTTGGATGATGATGTTCAATACTCGTACTGTATAATATCGTTATGCCACTCCAAGATCAGTGTTGCACTGCCGTGGTCCCGGGCTTGGTTGTCATGGTTCAACCGCGCTGCCTGCTGTGTGAGTACATATCATCCATATGTTCCAAACTGTCGCATGCTGGTAGCGCAAACTGATGCGCCGGCTCTGGATCTACCATAGGCATGTGCAAACACTGGCCGCTGCTTTTGTAATTGCGGACCTGCCGTGAGTCGGTAATGAGTGTCTGGTGTCTCACCTCTCAAGATACTGAATCATGTCCGTAACTGCATCCACTGATCTGCAGAACTCACCTTGACTGGAAAGTGTCACTGTGGCGCGGAACGAATGTGCATGTTGATCATGTGACTGCAGGGTGTACTGATCAAGAGTACATCATTATGTACTCTTGGTGAAATTCATATCTTGAAGGCTTCTAATATGATAAACTAGGCCAGAGATACAAGAATTGATATTGTCACATGATTGTGGTCAGTGTATCGTGACTATCGTCCCCCCCAGCATTATCACATACACATCGCGTCACATGGCATTGACACACGTGTGCATGCAGTGCACTATTTAAAAAAATGACAACACAACTTTTTTACACAAGTCATAAACTAACTTTATGTGTTGTCATTTTTAAAAATAATAGTGTAAGTAAAGTACAATTATGTACTTGTTTATGCAATACTTTATGTCAGTGACCACGTGGTGACGACGTGCTACCATTTACCAAGGCATGCATATGTTTAAAACAGTGTAAGTAAAATACAATTGTGTACTTGTTTATGGCAATAAATAAGATAAATTGTGCACTCATAACAACAGCAAAAATGAAGAAAGTCAAGTTCCATAACGTTTTCTTGTGACTGTCATCAGTGGAACGCCGTCACATAAAAATGTAATAACTAAAACACACACTTATATACATGTAGCTAATATGGTTTAAGGTAGAAATACAGCAGCTAACAAGTACAAAAAGCGAAGTTTTCACCTTTGCAATGTGTGAATATAGTGTATGTAAGAAAGGTAGTGGCAGATGAATGTGATACTGTGTGAATGAAGCACGGCTAGCACGGCTCACACGTGCCTAGCACGGCTCACAATTCGGAAACAGAAACACCAACTACTTCCATGGAGAACGAGCAGACTAATCTGGTTCCCCCCTCGGAAATCGGACCACGGCAAGGGAGGCCGCCGGACGGTCGCTCCTCGACAAACCATGTTGCTACAACGGTAAGAGCGGAAGGGGAACAACTTGAAAACAGAGCAGAACCGAGGAGAAGCAAGAGACTAGCAGAGGCACGACTGAGACAAGTGGAGAACACAAGGCAAGGAGACGCAGGAGGAAGCACAGGCATGGCACAGAACGAATCAAGGAGAGGGAAGCGGTGTCGCGAGGAGATGGAGACTGATGACGACGAATACGAGTGCGATGGGATGGACGGCGGCATTGGAATGGAGGTGGAGGATGAGAGTAGTGATGAGGAGGAGTTTGATGTTGACAAGAGGAAGTCTGCAGTGTACAAGCATTTGGTGTCCAGTCCAGAATGTCGTAAGGTGTTTGACGATTCCTGGTTAGGCCTTGGCGGATAATGCTCGAAAAGGTGGCAGATTCTGCTTTTTTTTGCACCGAAATTGGCAGAACCATACAAACCTTATGGCGGGCAATTCCTCGAATTCTGCTCCATTTCTTTATCCACATACCAAACATGCATGAAACTTACCAGAAAAAGTACCGAATTCTGCCAATTTTTCTGCCGGCATTATCCGCCAAGGCCTATTCCTGGTTTAGTGTTATTCGTTGCGCACGTTTCTTCAAGCAATTGCAGGTGTTGGAAGCTGTGTATATTCGTACTCGTGACCCTGTGCTATGTAAACAGACAGAAAACGTTGTATCACTCACACTCTTCAAATACACACGCACCATTACATTCATTCACACAGTATCACATTCATCTGCCACTACCTTTCTCACATACACTATATTCACACATTGCAAAGGTGCAAACTTCGCTTTTTGTACTTGTTAGCTGCTGTATTTCTACCTGAAACCATATTAGCTACATGTATATAAGTGTGTGTTTTAGTTATTACATTTTTATGTGACGGCGTTCCACTGATGACAGTCACAAGAAAACGTTATGGAACTAAACTTTCTTCATTTTGCTGTTGTTATGAGTGCACAATTTATCTTATTTATTGCCATTTTACGACTTTTTTTTTTTTTTTTTTTTTTTTTTTTTACTAAAAAACACAGCCCTACTAATAATCAGGGGAAGAGGACAACTGAAATGACGCTGGACAACAAGACAAAGACTATTGTCTCCTCGTCGATTGAAGCAGCAGAGAGACACCTACTGAGTCAAATGACTGCCACTGTCAGTTCTCAAACAAAAACAATTTTTGTCAAATTGAAAAATCTCACCTGTTAGTGTTGCTCACTAGCCACTAGTGACTCGAGTTGTTCGTCCACGAAATTTGCAATTATGCACTACGGTACCAGCAAGAGTAGGTAAGTTGGCATAGAACAACAGCTATGCACAGCCATGCTCATCTCCTCTTCTCTTTGGAAGGCAGTACAAGCACCCTTCATACCTCGACATTGCCCTGGAGTGGAAGCAAATTCACCATGAGTTTTCCAATTCGCTACAATCGATCTCGGGGTGATGATCGTGTCTTCTTCATCACCACTGCAGCCTGGACAGCCTTCGGGAAGACATGTGTCACTCTCCTGCTCTACAGATTCCTACATCTAGATTTGGTTACCGTCAGGGAACGAAATAGAGCTGCAAAACACCAAAGTAATTGTTTTCTTCCATTCAATTACACTGCTGAGCATGCACAGCATGGTGACAGCTAAGCAGTACGCACGTCATCAAGCCCAATTTCCAAATATGGAAGGTGTTATTTATGAAATTTGACACGGTTCCTCTTCTCTGATCGGCTCGAGACATAGCTCATCGGAATCAGTGCCCAATTCTCCTTCGGATAAGCCATACTTATTTTTGGCGTTCAGTACTTGTTTATGCAATACTTATGTCAGTGACCACGTGGTGACGACGTGCTACCATTTACCAAGGCATGCATATGTCATAATTATGTAGAAAATTAATAAAGAAAACGTTGAACGCGGTTACGTTGACATGTCCGAGTCATGATGTCATCACATTGTGTAAGAAATCAACTGCTGTGCATGCTCAGCTCAGTCACACATGCACAGACATCACAGTCAGGAAGTGATGTGCATGATTTTTTGAAAGAGCCGATCTGTTGAGTTGGATTATGAGACCGAGAACTGCATTGTTCATTTGCTTGTACCAATACTAGTCGGAGAAAGAAAAGAGTGTTCACCGCTTCACTCTTCTAGCTGTGCAGGACAAGTGTGTAAGATTTTCTGCTATAGTCATGGCGAGGCAACGTGGCTCCCCGTTGGCTCTCCTCATTCTCTCGTTCCTGGTCGCTTGTACCGTAGAAGGTAAGTCGCTCTTTGGGCAAATACCTGTCTGTATGTAAAAGCCGGAAAATGATCCCTAGAAGTAAAATTGCCCACTCACCCACCTCTAGTGTCTATCTGGTAGGTACAAAGAATCCCGAGCATGCATGGTCTTACCTAAGCCTTGCTTATAATTGTTCCGTGTCCTGATGTAGTTGTAATTGTAAGAGTGAAAGTTTTAGTGCTATTCAACATCATTCTACTTTCGCCCAGAGACCAGTGAGTATTTTATTATGTAGGCTGCTGACCGCTATTCTTCCAGGTTGACGTATTTCACGGTCACAAGCGGAGCTGAAAGCTCAAGCTCTCCTTCTTCAGACTACTGCTCGGTTGAATGGTATCCGAGTTTTCAAAATTTTCTGCTCCGTGTGGATTTCGGAATTTTAATTTCAAACTAAAAATAATACTGGACGAGAAAGCTCTTCATGGTGAATACTGCGAACAAAAGTGATGATTCAAATGGATTGCACTATCAATCAACTTATGGAGAATTGGAGATACATGTACACTTGTACTTAACAACACACTAAGTGGACCGCTTGAAAAGAAGTAAATTGCATCAGCTGGACTACTGTACTTGCTTGGAGCACGGATGTCAACGTTGTCATGAAATTATAAAAGACTAAAAATACGATAGGAATAAATGCTGTGGGGATGAATATGGCTAGGTGGTCCCAACTGCACAAAGGACGTAGCCTTGGCGTAATGATCTGTTGAATACTAGTACCAGTTCCACGATACACTATAATTATACCGTAATGACGTACATAAAAGTGCATGTGCCCTTTTCAGGGTATAAGCGCACTGCCACTCTCACCTGCGCATGGGCTTATAAGTGAACCTGGTCCCGCGACACTGACATCACCACACTACCATCTGTACAGGATTTAACCCTTTGGTGCCGGTAGATCGACTTCCACCTATGCTGCCAGTTTTTTTTTGGGAGGGGGGTGGGGGGTTGTCCAAAGCCTCTTTTACGGGCGAACGAAACACAATTTGCCATGGCGTAGGATTGGAACACAACTCACATAATGAGAACAATTTTTTATGATTTGAAACTCGGATGTATCTGATTTGAAACTCGGATGTATCTGGTTACAGTGATGGAGAGTGACTCTCAACTCGTATCTATAATTATTTCCTTTTCCGTTCTACAATTTTTTTATACCGGGTATTTATACCTATGCTGCCGGTGCATACCAAAAGAGAAGGTAGCGGGGGTGCATTTGAAAGACTCAAGTTTGGAACAATGCGATTGTGCACATGGCGCAAAGCTCATGCTCCGTCAGCCACCAAAGGGCCATACTGGTTGCAGGTAACACAATTACGAGCGCATGCGTCTCTCTGTGTGAGAGCAGTCGACATTCAAAATTTACAAATATCCGGAACGGAAGAAAACTCACGTAAGAGCGCATGGACTTCTGTGTTCGTGATTACGGTATGCGCTCTAAACAGTCCAGTGTTGTCTGGCTGTCCTCCTTGCCATCTGAGCTGATTTTGCCAGGCACACGGTACTGGTGTGATGATATTAGCTATGTGCAGCAGTTGACTCGAGCACATATTCAACCTTCAAGCTTGAATTGTACTGTTCGAGTATTTAAGAATTGGAGAGGTTCCGGAGTACGATTTTTCGTGTCAAAATCTGCAGAGGCGCTACATATTTTTTATACTTCGTTTTCGAGCAGTGAAATGTTCCGGAGTACGGAACTTATGTGTTTACCGTCATTGCCTAGGTTACGATCGCAAACACGTCGTATTCCCGCTCTATGCCTTTTTTATTTTGAAAATTTGTACCGAAATCAAAACTTCCCGCGGAAAATCGATGTTTCTCGTACCAAATTTGTACGCGAAAAATCTTTCGGCACTCGATGACGCAAAATCTCCATACGAAGTATGGTTCGTATGAAAGCCAGTCCACACGGATTCTCGTGCCGAATAATCGTATGAAGCACGCCTTGAAAAAATCCGTATCGCCCATGCGGATTTTGGCACGGAAAATCGTACCCCGGAACCTCTCTACTGTTAACGTACCTGTACATGTATAAGATAACATTGCAACTCTCTCACCCCGTGTCCAGTGGTAGTGTAGTGGTGAGAAGGTGCTCGCTGCTGACAAGTATGGTCAACTTCTGGTGTTGCACTAATCTTCAAATTCACTTGGAGGTTTTCTACGGCTTTTTTGCCATGTTCCTCTTGTTGCGACCAGGGATTCTACAGTGTTTATGCAAAGTCTGGACCATCAGAACATTTCAGAACTTACATGCAAATATGTACAAGTATGTAAATTAACAAGCAATAGGATCACAAGCACCCGCTTTCCAAAAAGTTCTGTACACCGTGTTCGTGGATTTCGTGTTCTCCATACTTTTGAAACGCCCTTTAGACTGTATTTGTATAGCCCTTCCTTGGTATATTTCTTTGTGCGATGATCGTAGATTTGTGCGATACACATGCAAAAGCAAGCAGATTTGATGTCCAAGAGTAGATGCATTTCTGACTCCCATCCCTGTCTTGTAGGCTTTCGGTGCCAGCAAGTTTGTTTTTCCCTGAAAGTACGAACGTTGCTCTGTGTCTCTCATGTCTGAAGACACTGGGTGTTGTACGTCTGCGTTGCGAATGTTTTGCAGGTGCACCTGGTGTTACAACCCCGACTCTCAATGTCCAACTGAGCCAGAACCAAGTTGTTGCGACGCCTGCAGCGAAGAACCAAGGTCAGGCTGTGACTAAACCTGCCAACCCAGGAAAGTCAACAGTGGCGGTGAAAGCCACCGGCGCAGTGGGGAACCCTAAGTCTACCAATGAGTCAACGTTGACCACCGCTGCTATCGCTAATGTCGTATCAACAGTACCAGGTCCTGTAGTAACTGAATCGCACTATTACCGTGTCCCTCTGAGTCTAAAGCATGGTGCCATGGTCTTGGTAAGCATATACGCCTGTTCATAGCCACTCATGAAAAATACCGTAGTGATTGTATGTAGGGCTTGGAAGTGGTGACATCAGCAGACGATAAACATGTTGAACGACTTTTGGATCAAATTGGATCCTTTAGGACTGTCGTGGAGTGTGGTATGTGGGGGTAGGCTCGTCATGTTCTGTACTGGTATGACAACCCGCGGTGTTCAGTGGTTGTAATTATCATTGCAATGGCATGAAGACAGTTTCGACTTTCTATTTCTCTTCCCGTTACTTTAATCCTATCATGCATTCAACTTTGTAAACCATATGAACTGAGTAGGTGTTCGTTGTGTCGGGTGCACTCTGTGTGCATGCTTGAGATTCCCCGACAACTTTGGTGCCGAAACCCGTTGGAAGTTCTGAAAGATGGCTTTGAAGTTGGATGGATTTATTCGCCCGTATCGGGGCAAACAGGACGACTTTGATGAGTTCTGGGCTAAGTTTCTGGTCTTAGCCAAGGCCAATAAGTGGGCCGATGACGCTGCCAAGGCTGAGCATCTTCCGTTGTTCCTGAGTGGACAAGCCTTTACGATTGTCACTCAATTGTCTGACGAGGACAAAAAATCGCCGGCAAAAATTAAATCTGCGCTGGAGCAGGCATTTTGCCCCACGCCTGGTGCTGCCTACCGTTCATTTACGTCAAGGGCTTTGCGGAATGGAGAGCCTGTGGACGCGTACCTGGCAGATTTGAAGCGCCTACTTACGCTGTCTGGCCATAAGATTGCGGATAATTCAGATCCCGTGCTGATTGAGCAGTTCCTGAGTGGTTTGCCAGCTGATATTGGTCACCACGTTCGTATGGCGTCTGCTACGCAGAAGCTCACTGTCACTGATATGGCAAATCAAATCAGAGTCATGCAGGCATCCAAACTCCCAGAATCCCATGGTGCTGTTGCTGCTGCTAGCTCTCAGCCCAAGAAGTTGCTCGTGTGTTACCAGTGTAAGGCCGTGGGCCATGTGAGATCACAGTGCCCGAAGCGTAAGCCCAGTGTCACCTGTTATGCCTGTAAAGCGAAAGGGCATATTTCCAAGGACTGTCCGAACAAGAGTCGAGTTGGAAATGTCGCTGCTGGTCACGCGCCGCCTGAATGTACGGATATTTGCCTTGCTCTGGCAAAATCGGGTGGAGACCTAGTTCGTGTAGCCGTGGACGTACAGGAACCCAGTACTGAGTCTAGTACGTGGACGCGTTTTGCCTCTGTGGTGGATTCTGGCTGTACTCGCACACTTGTGGAGTCGGCTGTTGTTGACCGATTGAACCTATCAGCTGCAGTTTCTCCCTGTCAGGACAAGCTGTTGTCTATCGACGGAACCCCACTTACTATCCTTGGCAACGTCACGCTACGTGTGCAACGACTTGATGGAGCCGTCCATTTGCCTCGGATCACTATTGATTGTCTCGTTGTGCCCAACTTGTCGTCCTTGAACACGGACTTCCTGATTGGCACAGATACCATTGGCAAGGTTGGTGGCCTCACTCTACGTTACGACGGTCTAGGGGGCACGCTGTCCTCAGTTGTGTTTGGTCAGCAGGCAGGTGTCGCTGCCGGTGCATCTCCCCAACCCGAATCTGGGAAGCCTAACAAGCTTTCTCGTGACATCGATGTTACCGAGTCCGAGTCGACAGTCACCTTGAAGGCGAATGATTGCCAAGCTAACTGGTCGAATGAGCGTGGTCATTGGATTGCTCAGTGGTCGTGGAAGGGTGGCGTTGCACCCGAGCAGCACATTGGTTCCGGCATTGGAGAGTACTCGCGGAAGTCTCTAAGCGTCAGCGAGGAGGAGCAGTTTGCTTCAGAAATGAAGTTGTGGGTGGACAATGGATGGCTTGTCAAGTACGACTCCGAGGCATTCGGAGAGCCTGTCGCTGTCTTGCCGATACTTGCCGTTAGTCAGCAGCACAAGGCATCCACGCCGGTTCGGCCGTGCTTGGACTACCGTGCCCTGAATGCCTGTCTTGTGTCCCACCCCGGTGTCACCGCTCCAGCTTGTGACGCGAAACTCCGTGACTGGCGCGGACGTAGTGCCGACAGCGTTCTTCTCGACATCCGGAAAGCCTACCTGCAAGTACGGATCCATCCCACCCTGTACAAGTACCAAACCGTTGTGTACAAAGGCGAGTTGTATACCATGACCCGCATGGGATTCGGTCTGAACGTTGCGCCAAAGATCTTGGACATGATTGTCCAATGGATTACCCGTGATCACGCCGACGTTGACAACTATGTGGACGACCTCTACGTCCCTACTGCCCAGACCGACATCGTCCGCCATGAACTCGCCAGCTATGGGCTTGAGACGAAAGAGCCAGAGCAGTTCGCAACTGCTCGTGTGTTGGGCCTACAGCTGTCCTCTTCTGATGTCGAAGATACAGTCACGTGGGAACGTCGTGCTGGTGTTGACCTCAAGTTGCCAGAGTCACCAACTCGTCGTCAAGTGTTCAGTTGGTGTGGCCGTGTGATTAGTCACTACCCGGTATGTTCCTGGTTACGCCCGCTGTGCAACTACATCAAGCGGCTTGTCTGCGAGAACACATCGAAATGGGATGACCTCGTACCGCCTCATCTCGTGCAACCATGTCGTGAGGTCGAGTCTCGTGTCCGTCAAGACGATCCTGTGCATGGTGTCTGGTCTGTGCCCTGTGATGACACCACAGTGTGGCACGTTTGGTGCGATGCTTCTGGCCTGGCCATGGGTGCGGTTCTGGAAGTCAACGGCGCTATCGTCGAAGACAAGTCCTGGCTCAGACCTTCCGATGATAAGCGTCATATCAACATAGCAGAGTTAGACGCCGTCATCAAGTCGCTCAACCTCGCTCTGTGTTGGCCAGTGAAGAACGTGGTCTTGCACACTGATTCGCGTACAGTCCATGGCTGGTTGACGCAGTTGCTGAACAACATTCGTCGTGTTAAAGTGAGTGGCCTTCACGCTACGTTGGTTCAGCGTCGTTTGCAGATCATCGACGATTTGATCACTGTATCTGGCATTACAGTTGACGTTGAATGGGTCCGCTCAGAGGACAATATTTCGGATCAGCTAACCCGTGTCATGACTGTCATGCACCAGTCGTTCACTAGCGCCAAGGCTTGTTATTTAGCTGTGTGTGTGTATATTTTTCGCTGTCTGCATGCGTGTCTGTGTCCTTGTCTGCAGATTATCGTGGCAGGCGTCATTGGGTTTTTCTACATTGTGCTCTCAAGTTGGCGGTCGTCACGAAGGCGTAACAGATTACGATCGTACGTGGTTTTGTGTGTTCGTGGATGTGTGGGTGGGTGGGGGTGGGGGCGCCTCTCCCCTCACACACACACTCCAGTAGAACTCCTACTTGAAGTTGTTGCGCCCAATAGTTTTTTTATACATTTTAAAAAGCAATCTCACACCCAACTCGCAAGGGAGATAAGACAAGAAAGAAAGAAACAGTTGACAGTGTAATTGTTACAGTTCTGCCGAAGAAGTCCTTCAACAGCATCTCTTTGTCTGTGGGTGTGCACGTGTGTGGGTGCACGTGTGTGGGTGCACGTGTGTGGGTGCACGTGCATATGCGTGCATGTGTATGTGGGTGTTGTTGTGTGTCCAGGTTCCGCGGAGCACGTGAGAAACAAGAAATGGAGCCCCTGGGCAAAAATGCGGACGACCAGGAGGACGAGACAATATTTGACATGTCAAGAGCGTAGCTTCGCTCGCTCTGTCGACTCGATGATGCCGTTCTTTCGCTTTTGCGTTTCCCTGTCCTGACCTGGCTGGCCATTTTCTGCTTCCTTGCGTCTGGCACACTCTTTATGAACCGATGCTGTTCTATAAAGTATCTGTTCTGCTGAACCATTGCAACAGGTATGTTGTTATTGCTGTACATAGCCAATTAAAACCTGACCTGTCGTGTGTCTGCCGACGTCCTGTTTGCTCGCTCTGGCTTTCCCTAGGTGCCACAGCATTCAATTGCGCCTCTACACGTCTCGTATCTGTAGCTACAGTTGTCGTGCCAACATGTTTCATGGACATGCCAGCTCTGCGGTCGCTTTTTTATTCATCTTTGGACAGTGGACACGTGGGGAACTACCATAACCGATTTTTTTTGCACATTTTCTTCGTTGACTAGCGGTAGATACAGGTTTTTATGAACAATGCTCACCAGTTTTCTACATGCACACCGGATTATTTTTAGGGTAGGCATTCGAGCGCCACTTCTCACAACAAGATCTGTGCGTGTGTTGAGAAAGCCTGCGCCCCGTTTTAAAAGCACTGCACCAGATTCTGTATGACTTGTGCCATATCAATACAATGTCATGTACGTTCGGCTATTTATGTGTAATGGTTTACAGGAACGAAGGCATAGCGTTGTGTGATGGAGAACGTATAATTTAGAGTTGCAATGAGTGCAGCGGATAGATGATTACCCGCTTGAAAACTCATAGCTCTATTGTGATTCGGGTACTCGCTCCGGCTCTGACAGGGTTCTCCGGTTACTTGTCCGAGCACGTTGGTGTCTGGATATCCAATTTTGTCTGTGTACGAGTATGGGGGTGGGGTGAACACTTGGGTTTGGTCCTGTTTTCTACCTGCGCCGAAGGGCACAGCCGAGGTGAGATCTTATGCTGGTTTGCTCCCAGCAAGCTTCCTTCTATTTCTAAGTGTAAATTTGTTTTCTTTGACCAAGTCTAACTTATTATTCTGTTGTTTTACTGAAATCAAGAATATAAAGTGCTACTCGTTCTCCCAGGCAGCATGCATATGAGTTCAGATGTTGCTGGACAGAGTTGGTGCCGCAGTTACACGAGTTGCCTGGTGTGTCTTGTGCTCAACCAACATTGGAATGCACACAAATGCATACACACACACACCACCACCACCACCACCACACACACACAAGCACGCGCTCGTGCGATAGGCTGGTTATGACAAACTGCAAATGCAGATGTTCCTGGACAGCGCTTGAGATGCAGAGCCACGAGTGACGCGGCTTTTCTGCACACACCTACATGTATAAGCAATTGAATTTGGACATTGTGCCAACTAATGTTGCAGCAAAGAGCAATGTGAGCTAAACTAAGACAGAAGCGGTCAAGCTGATGATGTGTACAGGGAGAGTTCATATTTCAACGGGCATGGACAATTTTGTACATACATATTTGTACAGGAGTTCATATTTCAACGAGCTTGGACATTCTCGTACATACATATTCTTCACGAGTAGTGGCACTGGTGTTCCTATTCGAAATACTATACTTGGTATTTGTTGCGCTATCAGCCGTTCAACCTTGGATACGCAGTTTATCGTCAGCCCTTTGAGGTACGATACTGAAGATGCACTATGGGTGTGATACTTGGTCTGGGCCGGGCCGGATGGTTTTGTAGCATCCTCGCAACCCACCACGGAGTGCGAAAACTGTCTCTGGTGTGCATGGTATATCAAGCGGCTCATGGTCAGCGCAGTGGACGGAATGGATAAGACTGGGTGATTATCGCACAGTCTGCATCGCTTTGCAACGCATCAGCAGAATGAGGCACGGAACATGATGTCATTGCCGGCCGTTTTCATATCCGCGTCCAATGACTGCTCGGGCACTTGTTCCTCCAGCTCAGGCACTTGTTCCTCCAGCTCAGGCACCTGCTCCTCCAACTCAGGCACCTGTTCCTCCAGAATGGGCGCTGGCAGTGATGGGCACGAGTCGTTCCCCTCTGGCAGCTCATGGAACACACCGCCATTGCCCTGTTGGAGGTCCATGGGCCGCATGTAGCCACTGTTTGCATCCATGCTGTCGTGTTGTTGTACATAGCGTGCCTCCTCCTCCACGTCAACGCCTGTAGATGTTGTTGTGACTGAGGCATAGCGGATCTTCTCCATGGCCTCCTCGGCATGCCTCAGCGTAGCCTGGGGGATGCAGTGCACAGCAGACGGCGCACCACAGCACCACCACCACGACACCACAACATGAACGGTGGAAGAAATAAGCCTCGACTGCTACTACTGTGTGCGTCCATTTTCTGCAACACACACATGCACTAGCAAGTCACTCTACTTCACGCAGGAGCCAATCAGATAGATTTCTTTATTCTTCACGGTGAGTAAAAATTGAATGTCATCTCATATCACAACATTCACACTGAACTTCAATAGTTTAACTCAGCATCCCTACTTCTCAGCCTGCTTGATAACATCTTTTAAAATGCAGTCATTCTAGTCTAGATGTGCTCCAGACTTAGATAAGGTTGGAGCTAGCCCATGACTCGAAACGAGTGACTACAGCTGCTATCTCGTTTTGTGATCTCATGCTTATGGATACCCCTCTCCCCGGAGTGTGCAACTATTGTGTGTGAGGGAAGGGGGCTGCGTAGGAAAAAAATTCACCCCCCCCCCCCCCATACACGCACATGTGCCTGGTATCTCCAGAGTTGTACGCCATCGACCATGCACTGAGCGCAACTCTCCAGTGGCCCCTTTGCGCTGTAGTCTTATTCGTATGTATGCGTGGCCTGATTGCCTACACACTTTCTTAAATTTTGATGGGACAATGAATGCCAGTTTGCTGCCAGTTGAAACATGCACTTACCCGCCGTCCCAGTTGTGGAGGATTCCTTTCGCGTTTAGCAAGGACATCAAGACATGGCACGACTAGTCGCTTCTGTGTGGACAGTAGTCGAGCCAAGTCACTAGCCTTCGGCCTGCGGTCTGGGTTAAAGTCCCAACATTCGAGCATCAGTGATGAGCTGCAGGTGGGGAAACAGACGCAAGCAAAAACAGCATATCTACTGTGTCCGATGTATACATTTACAAGAGAGTTGACCGGCCAACGGAACGCGTTCAAAATGTTCCTACCCGCTGCTCACACGCACACACACACACACACACACGCACCCACAGAGGTTTTGCAGAGCAAACGTTCGCGCGAATTTTCGCTTGACGTCTCGGGAAGCGAAACTTCGTGCGAATGTTCGCAACTTTGAACGCGAAAGTTGCAGGAAACGCGAAAAAAACTTTCGCAGCAATTTTCGCTCGTCGCGGACCCGTGGTGTACCGGTGAGCCACCCTCAATCCTTATTTTGTGCTTGATCTCTACTCTTGGCTTGGTCCACGAGTGCTAGCTTTCCCATAGATGTGGCAGCCCGTGTTTCTTCATCTCCGGAACCATCTCCGATCTCCTGCCAGCTCGTCTTCTCAGAGCCGGTTACATCAATGATGGCTTTTTCGAATTTCAGGTGTTGATGCGCCGCATTACGGCACAAGCCAACCCGTTTGTCTGTGGGTCTCCGGCCATGGACAACATAGTGAAAGAGCTCTCGTCTCAGGCAGTGACTCAGGGTGCCGCCACTCGCAACAAAACAAATAATCGGATGAAGACCACTTCTCAAACAAGCGCGAACGCACGCGTACTTTTTTGGGGCGAAAATCATGCAAAACACAAAATATTTAATTTCGCGAGAAACGTTCGCAATAATTTTCACATGGCGGATCGCGAAAATCATTGCGAACGTTCGCTCTGCAAAACCTCTCTAACGTCTACCTCCCCCCAAACATGGCTGCGCGAACACTATCAGGTACGGCTGCACAGCCAACTGCTAATTGCCTGCTAATCGCCTTACAGTTCCTCAGTACACTCCTCTGGCAGTTCCATCAGGTAGCCAGAGCGGATATAGGACATCACCTCCCCGTTCTCCAGGCCCGGGTATGGTAGTCCGCCGAACGTGATCATCTCGAAGAGCACAATGCCGTAACTCCAACAGTCGGTCTGCGTCGTAAAGATGCCGTCCAGTATCGACTCCCTGGCCATCCAACGAATAGGCAGTAGTGCTGCAGGCAAGCACAGCACAGCACAAGGCGCAGAGAGAATTGGTGTGGTAACCGCAGCACCACACTGAGGACGACTCAAAGGAGAATAGAAGCAAATGAAATGCTGGGCTCTTATTGCGAGCTTCATTCTTATTCATAGCTTGTGGAGCTATTTAATGCACCTTGCAGACAAGTTGACTTCAGTGGCAATTGCGATGCAGGTAAAGTTGACAACAAGAAAGAAGCATGGTTTGCAACATGCAACATGCCACTTCCAGCAACAACTGGACTGCCAAGGATCCCAACAGCTTAGTGACCTGAAAATAGTAAGTACTCAGGAGTTCAAGCCAAAAAATCCAGCTCTCCGCAGTGTAGTGGAAGTATTATGTTGAGCATTGTTGCAACGAGTACTTTGAACGTGTGGTGCTTTACAGGTGGAACAGGTTGGCTGCCTCAGTGGGAATAGATCGGTTGTCACTGACAAGAAGCGGGAATAGCAAGACTGCATGTGTGTTTCTGTGCATGTGCGTGTGTGTGTTTCTGTGTGTGTTTCTGTGTGTGTTTCTGTGCATGTGCGTGTGCGCGCGCCCCTTCTTTCTTGGCGGAGGGCAAGAAAACTATTGTTCCTATTAAAAAAAGCTTTGAAAATATAATGATCATTTTGTATTCTCCTTGGGATGATCGAATCACAGGGTTATACCTGAAGCCTTGACACGGTAGTAGTCGCTGACTTTGACATCACGTGCCATGCCAAAGTCGCCAATCTTCACCTTGAAGTTGGTCGTCACCATGCAGTTACGAGCTGCCAGGTCTCTGCAATCACATCCAACAGTATCACCCAAAACACACATAGCCTGCTTAGACTAATAGCATCTTCTAATTTTGCAACACGAGCAGTGCACGCAGTACTAGTGTATAGGCCGTTCGCAGTGAGGCCGAACACAAACATAGGCTCTAGGCTCGTTCTTCTGTCTGTGTAAAATGTTTGTACTTGTTCATTCTTTATATGTATAATGACTTACACCGGGGACGTAGTGTCCTTGTTGTTCTGTCATGCATGACTTATATGTACTTGAAGCACATAGCCACTACTAGATTTGCAATACCCAACAGCACGTACCGCCAGTAACGGGGTTTGTTGCCCCAGACATTGGCACATGATACTCAACCGTAAAAAAAAAAAAGGAAAAGGTAAATTATCGTGTCCGTTCCCGAAGGGAACTCACGACGGCCGCTAACACCAGGTAAACCCTAGCAGCAGATGCAGCGCCTAACGGTGGGGGGGGGGGGGGGGTAAGTCTCACAACCACTCGCACAAAGCTGGTCTTCACCCGTATACCGTGTCAAGTTAGTCGGCAAGCGGCACGAGCTCCGGCGTTCGGAGCAGACACTTTCCTCGTATGTGGTCTAGACCGGGTAATAGACTGTACTGTGCAGGTCTATGCTCCACTCTACCTGTGGATGAAGTTAACACTCTACCTGTGAATGAAGTTAACACTCTACCTGTGAATGAAGTTAACACTCTACCTGTGGATGAAGTTAACACTCTACCTGTGAATGAAGTTAACACTCTACCTGAGTATAAAGTTAACACTCTACCTGAGTATAAAGTTAACACTCTACCTGAGTATAAAGTTAACACTCTACCTGTGTATGAAGTTAACACTCTACCTGTGAATGAAGTTAATACCGTGCAAGTACAGTAGTCCATAGGCAACGTCCAGAGCCATACTGGTAAGCCGCTTGGCATCGATCGAGTCCTGAATGAAGAAAACACACACACACACACACACACACACACACACACACACACACACACACACACACACACACACCCATTAAAGTATGTGCTCTTATTGGGAGACTCTGCTTTCCTTCTTTTTTTTCAATTGTCCAATACCAGGGCGATTCCAGCATTCAATTACATGAACCTAAACATAAAACAGAGAGGTTCCAGGCTGTCCAAGAGAGTGCTCAATACCGAGATGCAGAGCTGGTTCAAACAATAAGAGGACAGAGAAAGTGTTTCAAAACACTTTCTCTGTCCTCTTCTTATTGTTTGAACCTAAACATATGGAGTTTTCTAACACAGCTACTGGACTCAAAGGGGATAGGGTTATTATTCGAGACCTGGGCTTTATTAGACAAAGTATGGCAAGCAGCTCATGTCCTAAAAGCCAGTGTTCATTTTTTTCTTTTTCAATCGTTTGCCATATCACAAACTCTAACGTCTGTACGAGGCAATCCCTGTAATCTCAGCCATTATTAGTGATACAGTGAAACCTGTCTAAGACGACTGTTCAAGGGACCTTCAAAACGTGGTCTCCGTTACCAGGTGGTCTCCTTATCCAGGGTCATTTGACCGGAAATAGCATCCCTTGGTCATGGTTGCAGTCGTCTTCTAGGACAGGTGGTCACCTTACCCGAGTGGTCGCCTTGACAGGTTTTACTGTACTTCACAAAGGGAAACTTGCGGAAAGCCCTCACGACCACAGTACTCCACAATGAAATCCGATCGCGTGTGTCAAGTTTGCGCCGTGCACCATTTTGCAGCCCAGTGTTCACAGCCTGTTGCGCAATGCCCGGCGCGTACTCGAGCGACTCGATCGGATTTCATTGAGCAGTAAGTACTGTAATGTTACGTACATGCCCATCGTCCGTGTTGGCCAGGTGACGATGGCTGAGCAGAAAGTCTCGCAGGTCTCCGTGCAGCATCAGCTCCATCACGATGTACATTGGATCCTCCTTGGTGCACACGCCTAGCATGGCGACGACGTTCTGATGGGTGAAGTTCTTCATCAGCTGGATCTCCAGAAAGAACTTGGTCTGCGGAAACACGACGACAGAAAGCAAAAG
Organism: Sycon ciliatum; assembly: GCF_964019385.1. NCBI lineage: Eukaryota > Metazoa > Porifera > Calcarea > Leucosolenida > Sycettidae > Sycon > Sycon ciliatum. The sequence continues at coordinate 17,061,459 of NC_088650.1, forward strand.
CCTCGTCAGCGACAACATGGCCGAGAGGAATGGATGGCCTTAAAACTGGATTGGTACCATATTTTCCGGAGTACAAGCCGCACTCGAGTATAAGCCACATCCCATACTTTTGCCACAAAATAAATATATAATAACTATTTATCAGGTTCGAACAGTTTTGTTTTTATATTTCTTGTCTCTCTGGTTTCCTTGCTCTCTTCTTTCTTGTTGTTCTTTTCCCTTCTTTACCTTCCGAGTGTGCATGCAATATTTCTTTCTTGACAATTATTGGTAAACTAACTGAGTGAGTGCTTCGAGTGTGACTGCCTCCGGGGCCAGCTACTACACAAAAATGCTCACATGGTCTCTCTGCTGCAGATGTAACTTCAGGTTCACCGGAGGATGTACCCAGTGTGCTGACAGTGCTCAACACCGTGGAGGCAGAGTGTAATACAGAACAGAACAACAAGGACAATCAAGGCTTGGTTGCTGCTACTTCAAGTTTCATGCTCTTGCAATCATCAGGCAACAGTTGTCTAATGATTGCGAGAGCATGAAACTTGAAGTCGCAGCAAACAAGCCTTGATTGCCACGGTCCTTGTTGTTCTGTTCTGTAACTTCAGGTTCAAAACTTTACTCTTAGACCCTGTTTTTGGGCCGTGCCTGAAAATTTGGTGAACGTGAAGTGAGAGTCGCAGTAGGGAGGCCATGTTTGCATGTTTGAATGTTTGCATGTTTGAATGTTTGCATGTTTGCATGTTTGAATGTTTGAATGTTTGCATGTTTGAATGTTTGCATGTTTGAATGTTTGAATGTTTGCATGTTTGAATGTTTGAATGTTTGCATGTTTGAATGTTTGCATGTTTGAATGTTTGCATGTTTGCATGTTTGAATGTTTGCATGTTTGCATGTTTGAATGTTTGCATGTTTGAATGTTTGCATGTTTGAATGTTTGCATGTTTGAATGTTTGAATGTTTGCATGTTTGAATGTTTGCATGTTTGAATTGAAGAAAAGAAATGAGTAAATGGTTGCAATGGAGTTTGCGAATCCTTAGCAAGTGCTCGAATGAAGGCAAAGTATGAGTGGCCTGTACTCACCTTGTCTTGGCCATCAGCTTCTTCTCGCAAGGTTTTGACGGCCACGGCGGTGCAGTTTCGTTCGCCTTTCTTGAAGTAGTCGGCACCGTACACCGTTCCGAATGCTCCCTCGCCCAGCTTCCTGTTGATCTCGAGCGTTTTCGGGTCAATCTCCCAGGTCTCGTCCGGCACCAGCATGTTGTAGAGGTCGTTTTCCTTCAGGCCAAACTGCTGCAGTCTCGACATAGACCTCTGCAGGTACTTCTGCTTGTACCTGAAAAGAAAACACAGCAGGATTATAGGCATTCACTTTGGGTACCGGAAAGCCATAATTCTGCACAAATTCATCGAGATCACTTCATGGACATGCAACTATAGCGCGTTTCAAAAGTATAGACCTCTAGACTTTCTCTAGACCTCTAGAAGTGATCACAGATTTTATGTGGTACAGATGCTGGCCTAACGGTTTTTCGAAACCAGAGGTCTGGACTTTTGAAACGCACTATAAAGACTTAGCCAGAGGGAAACATACTAGCGCACAAAGAGATGAAGCCAGGTGTAAACCTGGTGAGGCCTTTCATACCATTACAGTCACACCTCACCTAACCGCACACACATCCGTTGTCCACAAAATATCCGGATAGGCAAGGGAACCAGATAATCGAACACACATACTGTATGTATGCATGCCATATGCTGTAAATCGGTAGCCAACGATTTTCTTCCGGATGGCGAGGGATCCGGATAAAAGAGAACCGGATAAGCGAGGTCTGGCTGTACTTCTCAAACCAGTACAATCACGGTGATAATGTGGCGAAGCACGATGTCAATTTCCACAGCATATTGGCGGAAAAACTGTGGTGAAACGTACACAGGCTGAATGATGGTGTGAGTTGCGCCGAAGAGTGCAAGACTTATAACACCATTTTTCCGCTAACATGCTGTAGAAATTGACACCGCTGTGCTTCGTCACATTATCACCGTGATTGTACTGATTTGAGAAGTATTGGTACGAAAGGCCTCATCAGTTTTACAACTGGTTTCGTCTCTTTGTGTGCTAACTTAGTACTTGTAACTGTTTTAATTACAAGGAGAAAAACTTCCTTCTGCCAGCGGAGAGGGCTCAACACAATAATGTGGAGCACTATTACACAGAAAAGGCACAACGGAGGTGGCTCAACACAATAATGTGGAGCACTGTTGAACACAAAAGGCACAACGGAGGTTTAAAGATTTGTCGCAACTCAGAGTTTCTTGCTCAATGCAATCATGAGGCGACTATTACATGTTCAGTGGGACTTGGCCAATATAAAGCATAGTTTGGTGATTTCCGGTGTCTTGCTGGCGTCGATAATGGTATGTTCCTCGCTGAATAGTTCATGTTCAGTTTCTGTATCCCGTCAATTGCTGCTGACATCCGGTAGAGTGCTCAATCTGAAAGGGAGCGGTCCTAGAAGGAGGAAAACTGTTATAATTATACATTATCATGCGGAGTACATTGGAAGAAAATACGCCTTGCGGTTACATTGTGCAGGCCAAGCAGTGCCCTTTGTCCTGCAACGCTGTTGTGCCCAAAGAGTGTGGTGTAGCTGCTTGCAGCTCTCGACTTACCTCTTCTTATTTCTCCGATTCAGCACTGCTATGAAGATGAGTGCAACCAGAATGAATATCGCTATGCACAAAAATTATGACAAAAACAAGTGTACAATGTTGTTGTCCATTAGGGTACGACAGGTTTTCGTTGATGTTCAAGGGATGAACTTTACAAATACCACTTCCCCTAAACACACACACACACACACACACACACACACACACACACATCGCTCCTCTTTTCGTAACAGCCAGGCGTCTTTTCAGTTTCACCCCATCCCCACGGACCTAGCAACGAAGAGTGATAACAGTTACACCAGCACACCAAGCAACTAAACAATGATGAGGAAGTAGTCCTGCACGGCTTAGGCCTGACGGCAGCAGCAATGTCCCTAGGATTGTCTGCCACAATGTGTAAACACTGGGACACTACAAGGCTATGGTCATCATCAATGCGTAAGGGGCGTCGGAACTGGTTCGCCAGGTGATACTTAGGCCGCATCTGCTGCTTTTTGGAGAAGAAAAAAGTAAGGGTTACTTGATCTGTACTTTCCAAACTACAATACAAAACTACAGTGGAGTCTGCACATCCAGTACTACAGTGGAGTCTGCACATCCAGTACTACAGTGGAGTCTGCACACCCTAGTAGTAGGAACGAAACTAGTAAGCTATCACTAGCTCTGTATGTCGGTGCTGGTGCAAACGGCCAAGCAGAGGTTGTTTTAAAGTGCTCCACGTTTAGGCAAAGTAGCATCCTATTCGCTGAAAATTTGTAGATTCACAGCATCACATTCCGGCTGTGACACAATTACTCTAGCCAGAGCAGCGGTATTTGTATGCAGACAGTGAGGTTGGGCATGACATGATCGGACAACTTACGGCATAAGACGACAATAGCAATGGCGCCACTGCAGCCGACGGCGTGGCCCAACGTTTCCAGCCCCGGGCACTTGGGGTCTGAGACGGCATGGCCGCGAAAAAGAACGCAAACATATCAGCAACAGAAAGAGTTAGCAACCACCACATGGCATTACCAAAATAGGAGATGCAACTGGGTTGTGATACAAAGGGCAACATTCAAGGCTGAGCTATGAAGTTTTTCATAGATGTGCTGTGAGTGTGTGTGTCTAGTCAAAATGCTTTTACTTCAAAGTAATGCTGGCCATAGTTTCCACTATACCAGCTCTCTGAGACGCCAGCTGCATTCGAAGAAAATCGCTTCTGGACCTGTGTTTACATTCAATATGTAGATCTGAGCCACACATTCATATCTGCGGGCAGGGAAAACTCCAATGAGGTGGTGAAAGGACTTCTTTTCCCTTCCCCCACCCAGTTGCCCATGCCCAACTAAGTGCACACATATGTATGTAGGACTCAGACAGCAGTCACGTCTCACGTAGCAGTCACCGTCTCCAAAGTCAGTCATACAGTCAAATCACTCACCCACCAGTCACAGTTTGCGTCTTTTGAGAAACCAGTTGTGGTGCCCACAAGCCAGTCACAGAATGCCGCGACTTGCGATCACGCGTGCACAGAGTCGGAATACATGCATGTACATATGTATATGTATGGCGTGCAAGTGATACTGCTTTATGTGTCCAATTATTATTGCGAATTATTGTGTCCGATTCGATATCAATATTTTTCTTCATCTACTCACATCCAGCGTAAGGTAAGTGAAAGAGAAGACAAGAAGCAGTTGCTGGCTGGTGAATTACGCCTGCCGTGACGATTTTAGGCCATCACTGCCCTCCGTCTTGCTCCTGTTTGGAGAGCGAATACTGCGATGGGATCAGCGATACAAATGTGCAATTTCGAGTCGCATTCCGTGCCAACATCGCCACAGCCGATCTCTCCAAGCGTCCACCACATCTAGAAGACGTCAACATTACCTGGAACAAGCTACATCTTCCCTACAAGCAGCGAAACTGAGCGAGAACACGATCGAAATAGGGAAACTTGTTTGCGCTGAAAAGCATACTTTTACGCGTTCGTTCTCCATACTTTCAAATGGCAACCTACCCATGTCATACATCAAAGCTGGTGACTTGTTTTTGGCTCTCTGTGACTTGTTTGTGACTGGTGACTGGTATTAGAGGATTTGTGACTGCATGACTGGTAATGATTAGGGGCAGGGACTACTATGAGAGCCCTGACTGCTGTCAGAGTCCTACATGTATACAAATGCCGCAGCCCAGTACACATGCACAACAGTGCGATTTCTTACCGGGGATCAGTAATGATATTGGTGCAGTGCAGACGTCATCTTCTGCAACACACGGCGCTCCCCACACCACTGTCGACGTGTTCAGTTCAAACGTTAGAGGGGTGCCAAGTTCCGTGTAGTTGCTGGCAACAGTGCGCATGTTGCAGATCAAATCCACAAGCGTTGTGGCGCCTGTCAATGAGCAAGCATTGCTGTACATGCAGGATAAAAGCACAAACACACACACACACACACACACACACACACACACACACACACACACACACGGTAATTCTACTGTTGCAGCGTTGTTCTCTCGTAATTTAGTAGAACCAGTAACTGTGTATATGTTTTTTTCCTTTCATTGTCGAACGATCTCCTGTGTACCGGTTTCCTGGGACAATGATTTTAGCCATTTCTCTTCTCCAGTCTTGTGCAATCATGCATATGTAGGTTGATTCTCTTCATGTTATTGTGAAATATTTCATATTAGATGTTGGTTGCCTTGCTGCTTTCTCTCCTCTCTCCTCTCACCCAAGCCATTCTGCATAAGCGAAGCTGTGGACGCAGCATACTGCTGCTACACGTCAACGCGGGAAAGCGTACAATAACACTACACGCCTTCCTATTCTTGAGATACTTGGCGAAAACAGAGCTCGGCTAAACATCAGTGTTGGCGATCTATTGCATGCTCTGCCAACCCTCATGATGGGCCAGGCCCGGCAATTTGGTGGAATGTTAAGTGATTCGCAGCGAAGAGACCCTTGTTTGAGTTGGAGAAGTGAAGAGTTCTACATCTGTCCAATCAGCTAAACAAAATGCTTAACTTCAGTGTGGCTATTACTTCGTATTTGCTGTTCCGTTCTACAAGCATTGCCCTCTACAGACCATTCACAAATAATAGATCTCAATCCTATTTTAGACCATAGAAAGGCTTGAATGAGTTCGAAGTGCTCAAAACCTGGCAAAAAAAGGTTACTAGTAACCTTGTTTTGATCCACCTTTTGGAGAAACAAACATTTAAAACATAATTGGAAGATCGTTTCCATACTGCATTTGCAAAAAACAATTCTGAAAAGTTCAACCATTGTGATCAAAAACAGGATAATCATCATTTTCTAAATGGACTGTATGTACCTATGTCCCATGCCGCATGTTGTCACTTACTGATCTGAGTGGATATTTCGCACGACTGCAGAGGCTCCAATTCTGTTCGTGTCCTTAGAATTACGGAAGGAGACGTTCCCACTCGCACCGGAAAACTCAACATTTTTCGCACTCGCCGTCAGACTTCGTCTAAAGTAAGAAGAAGGCAACACAAGACATAATTATAGATGGCAAATGAGGATCAACCGATGTGTGTGTGGGGGGGGGGGCAAAGGAGGAGAGGGAGGGAGTTGTGAGACCCTTTATCCAGCGTCAGCACCGAATGCCTGCGCTGATTGCATACAGTTGTCATCAGGAAAGGTCTTACAAGGGTATTCCAATAGTCATGGGATAGTGCGCACTTCATCCATCCATAGAAGACAAACTGACATCATCATCTGTATTTGGCAAGATGTACTGGTGGCAGGCTGGTGCCAAAATCCTCATACGGATGAAAAACTAAGGTCACATGACTAATGAGATACCCTTTATATAGTACATTAGCTCAACATTCGTGTGTATAGAGCACCCTGAATAACTAGATGTCCAACTAATCATAGGTCAGCCAATGCATTGCATAGTCTATGCTATACAGTACAGCCTCTCTTATCGGGGTATCAGACCCATATCCACCGCCGGATACCTCCTTCAATGGGGCACCCTGCGGGCAGATCACATGTGCCTTTAATATTGTCCAACGATTCATCGGTATCCTTACGGAAAGGCCTCTGTGAACAAAACAAGCCGCCAACAGGAACTCAACATCTACCGATATCTCGATTTTTGCTGATGTAATTTGGCAGCGCGTCAAGGCCAGGCAGAGAATGCAATGGTGCTGTGGGAGTTGAAGAGTGCTATTCCACGTAGTTATCAGAGTTCACAAGCACGGAACTCACCTGTACGCAGTGTGAGTAAAGTGCTTATCCGGCGTGTAGACTAGATCATCTATCATGTGTTGGATGTCGCTGCAGCTGCTCAGGTCAACGCTGGCATTGTTAGCATAGCCGTGCAAAGCATACGCTGCTGTCCACACGGCATCGTAGGCAAAACCAGCGTAGCTGAAATCTCCCGTTCGGCTATACTCCGGATAGGATTCCTTATACTAACGTCGAAGAAAGCAAAGATCAGTGCAAAGAAGGAGAGAATGTCAGAGAGACACTATATAGTGCAAGATCTGGTAGGTATTTTTCCCACTCAGAGCATATATTATAGGGCAGGGAGAGTGGCGGAATACGATGTGTTGTTTTACAATGGCATACTGGGAAAATGAAAATATTGCAGATGCCAAATTCCCGCCACAAGTTAGCCAATGACTCAGTTTCCAGATAGCAAGCTGACTCAACTTTGTTACGTAACTTTGTCACTGAAACAGCATAATGGCCACACACGAACCATTATTCCTGTCAGTGAAGGACACGTTCTCTTCGATGATGCTATAAGAATGTTCAACATGACTACTTGACTAGTACCATATTCCCGTGATTAGAGTCCTCTTTTGTATAGTGCCCCAGTCTCTAAGAGCCAGTAAAAAAATAAAGCCCTCTCTTGAATAGTGCCCCCCCCTGCCCTGGGCTTGTAACCAAGCGCATGTGGAAGTTTGATGTTCTTTCCCCAAAGTTCTTGTCCATGACATTGTCTTTGTACTTGTGGTTTCAGGATCAAAATCACAGTTCTTGCTGCCGTTTCTGTTGAGCCGTGATAGTTTGCATGCAGGGCTCTGTTTTTCTTTGCTTTGTATACTTTATGCTGGATGCCGTAAAAGTACCAGCATTGAAAACATAGTGCCCTCTCTTGAATAGTGCCCCATCTGTGAATAGTGCCCCATCTGTGAATAGTGCCCCATCTGTGAATAGTGCCCCATCTGTGAATAGGGCCCCATCTGTGAATAGTGCCCCATCTGTGAATAGTGCCCCATCTGTGAATAGTGCCCCATCTGTGAATAGTGCCCCATCTGTGAATAGTGCCCCATCTGTGAATAGTGCCCCATCTGTGAATAGTGCCCCATCTGTGAATAGTGCCCCATCTGTGAATAGTGCCCCATCTGTGAATAGTGCCCCATCTGTGATGGACATTGAAAAGAAGTACTAATCGTGTGAGTACCGTAGCAACATTGATTCAATATTCTACCGGGTCTGATACAACCAGCATAGACGGTGACAGCCAAGTTCATTGCCTCTTTATTGTTCGTATCAATCTCCGGATTTCTACATATGCCCTTCTACTACTTCCTCCGTTAACAAAAACTTCGTGATGGAATTTTGAGGGGCTGATTTGGGCACAAACTGCCGTGAAATGAGTCACAATCACTTTCTTTGCCTTCCCTGGCATGCCATGACAGAGGTACGATGCAAGGAAAGCGACCTTTCACAACAAGCCGAGCGGACTCGATGGTTGCGCTGTGGAAACATAGGTGATGACAGTCATGACGAGCGAAACTGAAATGCCACTTCTCCGAGGGGATATTGCGCTGCTTGGCCTCTCTACCACTTTAGCACTGAGTACGTTGGAGAGTGATAGAGAGCGATAAAACGGAGCAGCGAGCCCACACAATGAGCGAGTGAACAAGGAGCTGCTCCGATCGCACCGCTCAATGAAAATAATTCTGAACTGAAGTAACACGTTAGTTCTTGTTCAACCTGCGCAAAGCCCAGATTCGAATGCTGATGACCATTCATTCTTTCAGAAGTCTGCAGTTTGATGCGAGTCTCGTGGCTAAAGAAAGTCGACTGGACTTGCTAGCCGCTGCCGTTCAGTGCTGGTATCCATTAGAGAAAATGGAATCAGTTTAGCTGTGCCTTTACTCTTCGTTTCGCGGAGTTCTGGAGAGCGAAGATGAAACCAGGGAGTCGTAAAATATTTTTCACGACTCCCTTGTGGAAACGAGTAATCGCCATCGCGGCGGATCACGCAGCTTGAAAGCAAACTTACTTGAACCGCTGCGGCATCAAGCGGAGTGTGATCAAAGAAGCCGAGGCAAGGCTGAAACGAGCCGAACAACGACTCGAGAGAGATGACGACTCGCGTACAGCAGATGACGACTCGCGTGCAGCAGATGACGACAGCGACGCAGGTCAAAAATGAATCGAGCGAAAGCGACGCAAACTGAACTCTCTGCTCATTCCGCCAACAGTTTCTCTTGTAAAAGCGCTGCACATAGGCTGAATCACCGTCGTCCAGTAATTTGCAGTCGATACAAACTGTTCTTGACCTGTTCTAAGGGTTTTCATATCCATCAAAATCCATCACGAATTTTTTGTTAACGGAGGAAGTACAAGTAATCCTTACGTCCAGAGACCTCAACTCCAACACAATACAGTCTCTTTGCTGCATACGTCATCAACTGATCACCAAATTTTCGGTTTTTCTGTCTTCACCCTGATATGAAATGCCTAAACATTTGGTGAACAGTTGATGACGTAAGAAGCGAAGAGGCCGTATTGTGTCGGATTTGAGGTACTGCAAAGCGACAAACTTTCGCGGCGCGCAAATTTAGCGTTTTCATAAATTGGGCTGGTTCACGATGAGAAACTTTTGCAATTCTTTCTCTTCAGTCGGATCTTGTACTGTCTACAATCAATGTACGGAGAGGTTTGCGGTGATTTATATTCGCGAATGTGTCATGGTCGCGAAAATAGCGAAATTTAATCTCTAGCAAATGTTTCTCACTTTACAGTACCCTAATGTGTAAGTGGCTGCAATGGAGTCTGCAAGCGCTTAGCAAAGTTAATCCTTACGTCTATAATAGCATTGATCACACGCTTCTGCCACCCTGATGTTGTTTCAGCATTGATTGGAGAGTAGGAATCTGTGCCTGGGAAGCTGAACCGCTTGTCCTGGATCACGTCGTTTCCGCGCACAGTGAAGCTTCCCATAGCTGCTTCCCGTATCTCCTCAGCAGAGCAGTTGTACCCGTCGAGATTATCGCCAACAGTGCCGAACCAGCTGAGCGGTGTGGTCCAGGAGGGCCAAACGAACACGAGCTTGTGATTCTCGCCAGACTGGGGATTTGAACAGCATGAAGTCCAACCCTATGGTAACATGGACAAGGACACGAAATGCAAGCAGCCCAGAATCAGTAAGGGTCCTTTTTTCAATATAAAACATCATCTACACCGGCCAGAATACCGAATAACAGTTCTGTATCGAAAATCTAAATCTACTTTTTCAAGCACGTCTGTCTCCAAAATATCCTACATATACTTGGCGGATACTTAAACAGCAGATATTGAGCACTGAAGTAACAAAATAATATAATACCCTCAGTGTGACCAGTGACGAGCTGCTAGGCTGGCAGCCACTTGTTACAAGTACTGTTGCGAATATCACTGCATCAAAGTTACTCAATGAAACGCTACCCCGCTGAACCACTACATCCCGCCCTGTCAACCTGCACTGTCCTTGACGCCCTGGAAGTGGTACAAATGCAGCTGGACGTAGACATGTACACACACAGCGAAACCTGTCTACGCCGACCGCTCAAGGGCCCTTCAAAATGTTATCCCTGTGTGCAGGTTGTCTCCATCTCTTGATCCTAGTTAAAATGATCCTCTAGGATAGGTGGGCGCCTTATCAGAGACGTTACCTTGATATTCTATGGTTCGAGTGAAAGACACAACCGGGAAAAGTCTAAAGGAAAAATTGACTGTCACCACCAGGATTCGAACCAGGGACCTTCGCTTGAGGCCAGCGATGCTCTAACCACTGAGCTAAGGTGTAGCCGTCATCCCAGCAGAGACCGTTACCTTTACAGGTTTGGTTTTCACTGAACAGTCACGGAATCGGAACTCATCCAGGCCGACGTCAGTTTGCACTTTGGGTTGGATTTCACCTACGTATGTCACCTAAAGTATGGGTAGGAGTTTGTACACACAGACCCTTGGTCGGTTTAGCTTCTCTTAGCCTGCCTCCACTGCTTCCGCTGCCATCACAATCCCCCCCCCCCCCCCTGTGCATTTTTGTTTGCGTTTGCCCCACAATGGTTTGTGGCTATCTTGTAAAAACACACACGCACACAAGAAGTATTGCCTCACCCGTCTCTTGGCTCCACACAGCAGAGCTCTGGCTACCCTGGCATACACCTGAGCAACAACAACCCGAGCATTGGCAGTCTGGATGCTATTCAGAACGCTCTCGATGTTGACGTCCACCTCATTGATCGTGATCGAATCTCCCAATGTGATCTGTTTCCCCTGCTGCTGATCAGGCGTGCTGCTGGAAACACCACTGTTGCGGATTTCGTTCTCAAAAAGGCGGACAAACTCATCAAACTCCTTTCCAATCTCCTTCACAATTGTAACCTTGTCCACATGGAGCGCATCGAGAAGAGCCTTCCACCCATCGGCATTGATCACACCTGATGGATTCAGGCGGAATAGAGTGCTGTAGTCCTCCGGGTCGGAAAGGTCCGCAGCGTCAGTGGAAAACACAAAGACAGGGATGCTGAGATAGGAGGCAATCTTCGCCACCACTCTTGCCGCCACCGAACATTCCGGGCCGATGACCATGCTAATGTCCTTGTTGAAGACAAGATCGAGGAACGCTTGGATGGCATCCGAGGGGTCGCAGTTGCTGGTTCCGTTCACCAGCTCTATCGTGACGTTTCCGAGCAGGCCTGAGCACTCAATGTCAGCTAGTGCTTGCGACAGCACTGTGTTATACGCCACAAAGTCTGAGATCGGTGGCGCCAGCTCGTACGACATAAGCAGTCCAATCCGCACTGTTTGTCCGCAAGCGGGCGGCTTTAGGCTGGCTGGTTCGAACAGAGTGTTTCGCAGCTTCACCATCATGTTGTTCCTCAGCAAGTCACAGCGAGTGGCATTTAGATGGACTTGCGCCAAAGTAGGGTGCACGAAAACCAAGCTGAGCATTAGTACTGTTGCAGGAAAGGATGAGAACGAAACAGCAGAATGAACACACAAGCTACCATAGTAGTACAGTGCTGGCAACTGAAATCCGACTCCCTTGCCGGCGTGGCGCGCCGCCGGCAAGGGAGTCGGATTTCAGTTGCCAGCACTGTATATTCAGAAACCCATTGGAACGATACCCACATTGTCATTTCCACTACTATCACAAGTACAACTCCAACAGTGTGCACGACAGTCTGTGCACGACAGTCTGTATAACAGAAGGCACTACCACCTGTTTTCGCCTGAGAAACACAGCGTGCACTGCACTGCCCCCCCCCCCCCCCTCTCCCTCCTCTCCACTGAACAACTACTTCAGAAAGGAATGATTCGTAATGCTCAGTTCGAATCTGTTACACTTGCTAATGAATAGGGGAAGGTTGGGGATGAAAATTTAATGCATAACTAGTACCGTAAATTCCGCTGCAAACGCCCACTTCGCTGCAAACGCCCACTTCGCTGCAAACGCCCACTTCGCTGCAAACGCCCACTTCGCTGCAAACGCCCACTTCGCTGCAAACGCCCACTTCGCTGCAAACACCCACCCCAGCGGGTCCATACTATTTTCGTCTTTTTCAGGTCAATATAGTTGTAGAAAACTGGCATGAAGGTCAAATGCGTACGAGAACGACTAAAATCCCTACAAACTGCCTATGTCTTACCAAGAGGCTCTGCAAAAGCGATTGTCATTATCTTGCTGCAAAAATTCGGAGAAGACTTCCTTTCATACGATGAATGAGTCGTCTTTGTTATCAGTTCGTTCTCCTTGAAGTAATGCCGTAGAATCCATCTGGTTTTCAAATCATGAAATTTCTGCAGTGCCACGATGTGGCGCTTTTAGAATGGAACGGTGATTGTTCTGACGAAGCGTCATTCAACGTCGCAGTATTGCAGTTGCAAGTCGAACAGGGGGGATGTCACAGAAGCTGCACCTACAAAGTCGCTGCTAACTTGTTGAAAACTCTGAAGTGCTAGAGAAAACCCTTGCTATTGCGCTTTGCGTGATTTGGAAATGATGGCTTGAAACACCGTCAGAAGTGTACTAAGAGTCCTGCAATAGCCTGTTCTTCGCTACCTTTTCATTCCGAAGTAACTCCCGTTTGGATTTGCGAAGTAAAACAACCAACATCATACAATCACTAGGAGCTAGCTCGTAACTAGTGCCCAAAAACATTTTGAAACCCGGAAAATGGACATAGTTTACCGTAGCAAAGCACTCCTCGCGCTACGGTGTAAGATGCACTTTCGTACAGCAGGGGTGAAAGTGCATGGGGTCAGTGCGTATAGACCAGCAGATCTTGCAAAAATGGGGTGGGCGTTTGCAGCGGACTTTACGGTATAACTGTTAGTGGACAATCAAATACTGTAAATATTCAAAATTTCGGCACTTCACGATTTTTGACATTTCGGCGGCGATTTATTTTCGGCGTGGGTAGAGGGCATGGTATAGTGCGACAGATGCTGTGAAAAATTTCATCGGCGTTATAATTTAGGCATTTTGGGTCGGTGCCGAATATAGCCGAAATTAAATAGCTGCCGAAAATTTGTATATTTACAGTAGGTCCTTGACGTGTTGGGGAGTATGTATATAACGGAAGGCGCCTACAAGTCTCTCCGCAGTCGAGACTGGCACTCAGCCACAGGTGCCCTCTGAACCCTCCCTGAACACCCTCTCCGCTTGCAACCTGGATCACCCTGTGTACTCTATCACATGTATCATCTTTCCATTTTTCACCCTCTATACAGTAAGTATACAAATGTACTCCCCCTCCCCTCCCCCCCCCCCCCCCACCCCTCCCCCTCCCCCTCCCCCCCCCCTGTGCCTACTCCTCCCCACTTTTTGGTGCACTGAAGTATCGCTGAAGCCGAGACCTCAGGTCGGCGGAGATGCTCCAGTTTCACCACCACAGTTGCGTCTGCAGCCACCTCTACCATGCAGTATTCTGTTCTCAAGGTTCGTGGTTTCTCGTAAAAAAAACTAAAAAAGCGGCACAACCAGCACAGCAGACTTACCAGTAATGCAGACATTGCTGCGGATCTTGTTATGGAATCGCTCCACGTAACGGCCACTGCAGGCACAGACCACATCCCTGTAGACATCATAAATACGAGAGGCAAGTTCAGCCCAAAAGTTTTTCTGGGATCAATGTCGTGTGGGATTCGGATACACACGTTGCTGCAAAATGATCATGGGGATTTTGAGGGTTTTGCCTTACTTCAAACCTGCATTTCATTGAGAAGATGACTCTTGAGCCATTTTCCAGAACTAACTTGATTGATGGGCCTGGGTCTCCAGTGTGTTCTACTAGTAGTCCTATCTTCCTCGCTGTGAATCACCTGGATCAGTGATGGTGTGCAGGAAATCAATGGTGCATCGAAGGCCACGTCATGCTTTGACACTGGGCATCCTAAGCGGCTAGCTTGCTTCACACCACACCGTATCTACTACCATGCTCACAATAACACAGATCGCTGCAAGGACACCCATGGCCACGCTCGACAAATCCCTTCATGAACATGAACAACGTGTCAGGACAGCACCTGTTCGAGTAGACAAGAGAACAAAACGCGTTTTCTGTGCAGTACATGAACCCTGACCTTGGGTCGCGATCGATTCGCACCGACTTCGTCGTGGCGCACATCGCACCTCTGCCTTTTGGTGGTCGCAAGGAGGCTGGGAATCCTCACTCCCTATGTAGCTCGCTTGAAGTGATAGCTGCGAGACACTTCACATGCAGAAGCGTCGAATCACGCCATGGCCTCTCCAAAGGCGAAGCCTCGCTGGTAGCATCGGCCTTACTACGGCTCTAGTAGATCTACCGCTGCCTACTCCTTCAGTTCAGGACTTTCAAAGGGAATGAAATGAAATTATTTTATGTGCAGCGAATGCTACAGCCAGCGCTGCAGGCAGCAGGATCTAGGACATTACTAGTACTAAGGCTAGCTAGTTCAGTAGTTGAGCTACAGAAGCAGCTGCGACTCAACAATGGACAAGGAGGGTGAGAGAAGCGAACAGCCGTGGACCCAGCTTGGAGAGACTCAGAGCGGCGAAACAGTTAGTTACTCCACTTCATTATTCCTCGGGAGGGTGTTTTATGTTCTACTGTATGCTGTGACTGCATAACTTCCATAAGGATGTCTTGCCCATGTGGTGCCGCCTTGACGGCCCAGGTACACTGAGTCCGTAAACTCTAGATTAGTGGTAGTCTTACTCTAGATCAGTACGACAGCAGGCCGGTGAACTGGGCACGGCTAGGGACCACATGGCGATGTGCCAGTTCGGTGGGTGAGATAGACAGCCGGATGTCATTGCACTATACTACTAGTACTACTGGACAGGGAAGGGCAAGTGCACTATCACCTGATCACCGAGACTTTAATACTAGTAGTATACATCATTACATGCACAATGACTTATGTAAAAAATTGGTTGTGAGCAACACTGGCTCACACTCAAATCACTGCTTTTCACCAAAAAATAAGCAGTGATTTGAGTGTGAGCCAGTGTTGCTCACAACCAATTTTTTACTTATGAAGCTGCGTGATGCGTCCTACAAGATTTTAAATAGAAAGGTTCTGCACAACGAAAATTCGAACGAAGTTTCGCGACAGGCCTTGCGAAAATGTGTACGAATTTTCGCACGAACTTTGTGTTCTGCACATTTTCGTAGTTTGCACGCGCCAAGTGCACGTACGACATGCCCCAATCTCACGAAACTTCCTACGAAAGTTCATTTCGCGTTCCCTCCAAGTTTCGCGTCCAAAGTTGCGAAAGTTTGTGCGAAGTTTCTCACTTCGTGACGTAGAGCGAAAGTTCGTACACATTTTCGTTTTGCAGAACCTCTCTAATGACTTATGTAGATTTTTTATTTCAAAAATGTGGGTGGTCATCACTACATAGCCTTACCGTCTTATCTCTAATATAAGCACGGTCCTTTATTTTGTCAATGTACCTCCGCCCCGTGCTTTTAATGGAGACGTTCCTTTATTGGAGACTGTTCCATTATTATTTCAAACCTCATTTCAGAGGTTGCTGCACCGCGCGCGATTGCGCGACTGACCATGATAACATGTTGTTTGTTTGTTTGTATTCTTTATTTAGAGTGGGAAGTCCAAAACAGGCCCTAGCCTAATAACAATGGTCCCACTAGTGAGGGAATGCTGTATATCTGTGCATAAGGATCAGTGAGTGTAACAGCAACTACTAGGGAAAGAAAAAGAGAAAAGAACAACAACTCAAAAACAGGAGTTGCGACTTGCATAGGGAGAAAATAACGTATAGAGCAGTGCATACAGCATTTGCAAAAAGGCTTATTTATCTGGTAAGCAAAAAGGCAAGAGCCATTGACTTAAAGCGATTGCGTTTTCTTTCTTGCCTGACCGCAGCGGGGAGCTGGTTCCATAAGATGGTCCCAGCATAGGTAACACGTTTGGCAAGATATGCAGTTGGGCTGGCTGGGACAATCAGTAAATTGCTGTGCCCACCACGAGTTTGAGTGGAATTACTGCGGCTGAAAAGGTTAGCGAACAACATGCTGATGTTAGAGGATTCATGGAGACAACGCCAGATAAAAACCAGAAGGTGCATGTTGGCGTATGTGGTCAATGTTTGGATGTTCATGCGTGTAAGAATATGGCTTGTGGGTGTCCCGGGAGGTACCCGACAGACTGTGCGTACAGCACGCTTGAAGAGTCCATTAAGCCGTCTACTTTGATACGCCGTGAGAAATGGTAAGTAAGCAGAAGCGGCATGGCATACATAAAGTGTGATAAAATGAAAGAACGAAAATAGGCTATGCGACATTGAAAAGGCAGGAACGTAGCGTATCGTCTGAGCACGCCAACTTTCGACGCGACGCCCCGTGCAACGTGGTCGACCATGGTGTTCCAGCTCATGTCCGCATCAAAGTGGAGACCTAAATATTTCGCAGAGCGAACAGTTGGCAGAGGCAGTCCATTACATCGCACTTACAAGTCAAATGTTTGAGATTGTACTGGCGATATCGACATGATCTGTGTCTTCGTTTCATTCAAGATGAGGCCGCGGTTCCTAAACCAATCGGCGAGGTGCTGGACAGCACTTGAGAGATTTTGGGACACCTCATCCGTGCTCATGCTGCTGGATCTAATTGAGATATCGTCCGCAAACTGCAGGGTCGCAACGTTGTAAGGGGACAGCTCTTTCGCAATGTCACGGACGTAGAGAACAAACAACAGGGGCCCGAGAACTGACCCCTGTGGTACTCCGGAGAAGCTGGTGTATGATGAGCTCTGTACCTGACCGACTTTGACATACTGTGTCCGATCTGAGAGGTAGTCTGCAAGCCATTGCAGCACCGTTCCACCAATTCTGACCTCGAATAGGTCCTGAATAAGGGTTTGGTGCTTCACCTTATCAAATGCTTTTGACATATCTACGAAAGCAATCCCCGTGAAGTACTTTTTTGTCTGGGCTTGGCATATGCCCTCAACGGCTAATACAAGGGCATCACATGTGGAATGATGTGAACGATAGCCGAACTGAGTTGGTGGAAATAGATCATGTCGGCACAAGTACTGAGTGAGCTGATCATGGATGACTCGTTCCAAAAGCTTTGAAACTATCGACATTATCGACATCGACATTTGCAATGTGCGTACATATACTACCGTACGGTGTCTTTTATTGGAGGCCCGGGTGGTTTTCAGAGCACATCATAGTGAGCACTTCACAGTGTGCTTATAATGGAGACTGAGCACTTTATTCCCGTAGCTATGCAGAAGACGTTACTTCAGTAACGTCTGGCGCTAGCCAGGGTCCACACAGCTTTAATTTGGTGTTTGTTTGTTTGTTTGTTTGTGTCACGCCTGGCGCTATCCCGTATCTGTACCGTACTGTACCGTACCAGCAAAGACAGCTGGCTACTATATGTTTGTTTGTTTGTGCCATCGACATGCCTGGCGCTATCCCCTACCTGTCCCGTACCATCAAGAGTACGGTACCATCAAGAGAATGAGTATATATGCGAAGTGTATCGGGGGAATGCATTCAGTGCAGTAACATTTTGTGTGGATTTGTGTGCGAGGCCGAGAACCCACTAGCAGGCTGGCTGGTCCGCCTGTCGACCAGCCCGGGGATCGCATGTAGGCTGATAGCATAATAATTATAACGTATCAGATTGAGTAATTATAACGTATATACAGTCATGTAGATCTATAGCAGGGAGTCATATTATGTAAACGACTCCCAGCTGTATGGGGAGATTTTCTGAAAAAAAATACGAAGTAGGGAGACGAGTGAATGCAATCAGAAAATCTCCCCATACAGCAGGGAGTCATATTATGTAAACGACTCCCTGCTGTATGGGGAGATTTTCTGAAAAAAATACGAAGTAGGGAGACGAGTAAATGCAATCAGAATGGATGTTAGTTGCCGTCAGTATAATAATAAGAAGAAGAAGAACGCCCGTGATCGGCAGAGTCAGCGCCGGTCCCAAGAAACGTCAGGACAGACATCCCGTCGACTCCAGAACGCCCCTGATCGGCAGAGTCAGCGCCGGTCCCATAGCTATGCAGAAGGCGTTACTTGTACTTCAGTATCTCATTGAAACGTTTTTGCAATACAATGATGTAGCTAATCAAAGGAAAAAGCATTTCCATCAGTTCTAACAACATGCACGATGAGCTAGGCAACAAAGCATAGCGCAGGGCCCTGAGCTTCCAAGCTCTCTCGTTTTTTTGAATGCCGCCCCAAGGTGTTCTATTATTGGAGACGTGCTATTATTGGAGACTCTGCTTATATTAGAGATAATACGGTGGTCATTATATTCTGCACTGCGTGTAAAAATGTAGCAGTCCAGTTGTCTAGTTGGATGTGGAGTAGTAAAGGATCTACAATCATGATTCTACACACCAGAGTCTGCCAGCTAAGTGAGTGACTGACTGAGCCCAGGCAATGTCATGTAGGAAAATGACAATCATGGGCCTTCATACTACATGTACATGTAGCTCACTGCCACACTTGCATACGCGTATACATGTACGTCGTATACCAATTCCCTGTTGCACTTGCATGCATTTTGTATTTTGTATTCATTTTATTTACCGTATTTGCCCCAATAAATGTACAGTACTTTCATTTTTTCAAAGGTGGTCAGACCTGTACTACTGTAGGAGACTGTACTGCGTGTACTTTTATTGTTTCTGGAAAGTGGAAAGATTGATTGCCTGGGTTGGGTGGCAAACAACTCATGATAATGATGCTGTAAGGCTGTAAATACATCCAACCATGGTAAAAATCAGTGTACAAAGACACAAAGATGATGAACGGGTAAGAAAAACGAAGTAAGGTGGATCCTGGTACCTGTACACCAGTAATGCCCTTCACATCATTCCGGCATCAGTACCATTATTTATATTAGAGACGTGTCCTTTACTATTTTTGATCCACACTCAACATGTACTAAAATTGGAGACATCGTGACTATTATTGGAGACGTGTGCGTTTAATGGGGAAATACGGTTAGGGGTAAGCGGATTATGCCGGCATAATTTTTGGCATAATCAGGTCCTTTTTGAGAAGGAGCATAAAACGGCATCCAAAACACAAGGGCAGCTGCTCAATGAGACTGTTATTCACACCTGCTATTGAAGGACCATACATAGCACTTCTCGTCGATTTGGAATATTATTTTAGCAGCCACTATAGGACATTTCCCAAAGTTCAGCATGTTCTTGTGAATTCGGTATTCCTCTTACATGTTTTTGTCTTGTACTTCCACAAAGCTCCCAGTCCACATCATTGCAATGATCTGAGTCCCTTTTTCATGACGATTATCTCTTCTTTTGGTCATTTGGGTGAAGCATATACATGTACATGTAAAAGCATAATTGGCTGTTTTCTCGAGCATCCTGCGAGCATCAGCTAAAGCATAATCTGGTCATTTTCCGGGCATAATCCGCGTACTCCTAAATACGGTACATGTACATCGATTATCATACCAAATGGGCAGGGCTGCCCAATATTATGATCCGATGGCTGCAAATAGTGAAAAGCAGAGAACATTGAAGGAGACAAGACCATTATGTACCACAGTGTGAACAATGTGGATTACCATCTGAGCAATTTCAATATTTTCATCAGTAGTTCATACTGATAGTCATCAAGTCGAAAGCAAATTTTTCTTTTGACTCAGGTTTTTAATGAGGGAATCGAACATCTGGGACAGCGGGAAGGTGACATGATATCGAATTTTGTCAACAAAGGAATGATCTCTTATCCGGACTTGCATGTACTTGTTCATTGTACAACTGCTAAATGCATTTTGTCATGGGATTTTGGATAGGGTCCGGCGGATTCTGCCGGCAGAAAAACTGGCAGAATTCGGTACTTTTTCTGGTAAGTTTCATGCATGTTTGGCATGTGGATAAAAAATGGAGCAGAATTCGAAGAATTGCCCGCCATTAGGTTTGTATGGTTCTGCCAATTTCACTGCTTTTCGAGCAGAATCTGCCACCTTTTCGAGCAGAATCCGCCGGTGTCTAATTTTAGATGGTTGTCTACTGATGAGGTGTAGTAGTAAAACAAGAGTAGACCTGTATCTATTTTCCATCAACTAACTTGAGGTATTCGAAAAGGAAATTGTACGAAGAAAGCTGACCATCACCACCACACCAGTGTCTGCTCTAGGCCTTGGGTTTCAAACCAACCGGGTGCACGTTTACCTGGCACAACTCTTGCAACCGGGTCAGTCCCGGCCGGGTACATTCAAGTGCAGCTTTTGTACATCAGGGAGGGAGTCTTACTACTCCCTGATTACCAGAGTCCAACCGTTAACCGGGTCACAAGTGACCCAGTGTTCTTTTTCCAAGCGGGTCCAAGACAAGTACCCCCCCGCAACCGGGTCCAAGGCAAGTACCCCCAACCGGGGGGGGGGGGGGCGGCCGACCCGGCTCTGGAGCACACACTACATACAGGATTTGAACCGGGGACCATTCCGCGGCTTTGCGCCGCACACCTTTACCATGCACAATGCATATTTTTTGGGCTTTCAGAAGCTAATGATCCTGTAACCAGCAGTGTTGGTCAGTATCAGGTTTTGCTCCTGTTCATTGGTTCACCTACATGTACATGTGCTAAATACATGTACATGTACATGTACACGTATTTAGCAATTATTTACTGTTAATGTTATGTTATTTTACTGTCATAACTGATGATCGCGAATCTTGTATGTGTACAGTCATGTACATGTACATGTACGTGCACGCATGCACGCATGCACGCAAGTTTGCTGAAATACTACCCTTTTGTGTAGCCATAAGTTAGTTCCTGGCACAGGTGGCACAGCATGATCAGAATATTCTGGACTGGAGGATTAGCAAGACGAAATTCGCGTTCGCGTTCGCTCTCCAAAGAAAGTCGAACTCAGTGACGGAATTCGCGTTATGAGAAGGATTAGCAAACAGAATTCGCACATGCATGATGTTGACACGACGTAGGCAGTACAGCGTGGTAAATGTATGACTGCCCTGACACGAATCCACGATTCGTGTTCCGACTACTTTTCCGAACGAAAAATGCGAAAGTTAGTTCGCAATCCAGTTCGCGAACTGAAAAATGTTTGCGAACGCGAACGCGAATTTCGTCTTGCTAAATCCTCTGTATTATTGACTCAAACACGGTACGCGGGTAGCTATGTCGTTCTGCACTGACTGCCGGTCTCCTGGGGTGAAGATGACGACACCCCTTTCGCTCAGCCTCAGCCTGGCTCAGGGCCAGCTCAGCAGAGGCCAGGCCATGCTAGCTAGCCACTTGCCAGTCAGGGTTTCCCTGACTACCAATAATTATTATGCAATGGACGTAAAAATAAATCAACGCAGATCTGTAAACATGGTAAAAGCTGGGCATCTCGACCCACGCCAAAGAACGGCGCGCAGGTCCTGCGGCCACCAGTCCAGCGCCTGCGCACTTCATCGCTGCTGCTGCACGCGCTGCCCCGGCTTGCCGGCTCGGGGCGCGCGGGCCGTAGCTTGGCCAGCACTTCGCCATCCTTTGTGCGCGGCCACGCGTTTAGTTTTCGACACACTCAAATGACTTCACTCAGCCATACAGCGCAGCAGCTAGCTAGCTGGATCGGGCGCACTTCGTTCTACGCCGAAGATTTTTCTGGCCGCGGGAGAAGTCGGAGAAAATTTCTTGAAGCGGTCTTCCTGCAGCCGTTTCGTCCACTGGCACATGCTACAGCGCCCCCTACCACCCTGGACTGGTGTTGTGCTGTTCTGATATGTGTGGTCTGTGAGGAATACTCGGCGCAGCACTACTTGTATCATTTGAAATTTGTTTTAGGCCAGAGTTGGACCAAGAGACCAAGCACTGACTTTCTGGAATCATGAATGGTGGTGCGGATGGCGTGACTGGACCAGGTCCAGAAGAAGTGGCGGGAGTCGAGCAGCAGGTTTACACGGAGCCAGGACTGATCGAGTCAGAAATAGTCCACGTCACGGAAAGCGCCGGGGCCGCAGCGGGCAGCAACAACGTTGCTGCCACGCTGGATGCGGAGACAACCATCGTCGTCAATCCGACGGCGATCGAATCCGTTGTGGTGGCTGCACTGCGCACTGACATCGGCGGCATCCCAAAGACGTCGGCGGACACCCCGTCGGCGGAGACCCCATCGACTATCATTGCTCGTAGCGGTCAGCCAACACATGATGGGTCGATCATGCTGTCCGAAGCTACCGTTCCGTTTACACCCACAGGCATTGTGCAAGTACAGAGCGTTGTCCATAGATCACCGGCGCAAGCTGAAATCAATGTGACCGACCCGAATCGGAGGCGAATGCTGTACAAGGTGAAGTTCCATGCTCATCTTGAAGACGGTCGTCTGATTTTACTTGAAGATGTTGGATTCGAGGCGAATCCAGTCGAGAGTACGCCAGTGTTCCTTGACGCTGTGTCATCGCTGGACGTGTGTCGCAGAATCATGGAAGCTCTCTCCATAGACTCATTTCAGGCGGATAGTGTTGCGGTTAAGGTTGCGTTCAACGAACCCGGCCATGGCTTCAAGGGACGCAAGCAGTATCTGGCCCAGCCGTCCGACTGGCGGGCCATGTACACCTTGTTCAACAGTCTCCGCAAGAAGACGACAGTGTACATGACGTTTGACGTGCGGCGCAAGCTCAAAGGCATCCAGAGCCTGACCAGCGAGGCAACTCAGCTGCACGTCTTACAGCGTCAGGCAGTCAAGGAGCCACGAGCACGTGTCCGCTCGCCGATGCACGCGACTGGAAACGAGCTGACCGGAGAGCCGGCGAGTAAGCGACCGAATCCCCCTGCGCCAGCGCAAGTTGCCATCTCGTCTCAGCCCAGCACACCACCAGTGCAGGCAGGTTGGACTGCGTCAGTGAGCACACCAATCACTGTGCCGCCTGCGGAGCCCTGTCCAAACTGTGCTGGCGGGGTGCTGAAAAAGATCGAGCAGCGGTGCACGCTGCGAGAGCGGCTACTGGCCCAGCTGAAAACCATAGGTGAATTGGGCATCGGTAGAATAGGGGAGGTAGATGAGGAGGTATTGAGGTGCGTTCAGCAGGATACGGTCGACGACATTCGAATGCTTTGTAGCCAAACGTAGAAGAGGTCGGATGGCCATTGCAAAAAAACGGAGATGACCTTGCTAAGGCGAAACTGACTAGCGCCCGAACGGCGTTGCATGTCTTACTCATTGACGTACACAGTGCTACGAGATTCTGCACTGTTTTGTACACTGCACATTGACATTCTGGCTTGGAATCTGCAACTAGTTTTCTTACCGTTATTATTGAGTATTGTTCAGTGGCCATGAGATTCCCCGCAGTATAGCTGAGTCAAACTTCAACCCAGTCATCCTTGCACGCTGGTATTGTTGCTTATTACAGTACCTAGCCTAATTGTCAACACACTGCAGCTGTAATAGGAAGTGGGTTTTGTGCGTTCATTTCTGCCTCTTGTTGGCATCCCTGGAGAAAAGATTGTTGCAGAAGGCAATTGGCATGTTGTCGTGATCCTATTGTTATTGTGTGTGTGAGCCTTCATTCATGTCCTGAACTGTTGCCTGGGCATTAGTCTGTAGTCTGCTGAGTTGTGGGTAGGTGCGGTGTGTGTGTGTACCTGTGTCTGTAAAAATAGTTTAAAAAGGGTACTCATTTTAACAATAGTGGTGGTCATTTCATCAGCCTTGCATGCTGTTGAATGGTGTAATTTACTACAATGTCATGTAATTCCAGAACAAATAATAATTGCTATTTCTAAGTGGTCGCTGAAAGCGTGTTTTGCCGTCCCTGAAATGAATATCGGGAGGGAGGGGAGAGGGTGAGCCAAAATTGCAAGGCGGCATTCACTGTACATGGCTTCATGCACGTGTGTAAGCATGCAATTTGCTACGTCCGGAATAGCAGCTGCATTCATTTCGGGGGAGGGGCTCGAGTACGAAATTGAACAATGTTCGTTTCAGGGACGACAAAAAACTTGCGATGACCACTAACACGGCTTCTTCACTACCGGTATTATGTGTGTGTGTGTGTAAGTGAGATTCCATTGATGAACCCTGATGTGTACATATGTATGTAGACGTATTTCAGACACAACATGCTAGATTGTGTTGTGCACATGCATACTAGCGGGAAGGGTAGGTAAGGCGACTCCATGTCGTTGTGCTAGCCACAGCCTGTACATAAGGATACCATGGGTACTCTGGGTCTGGCACTAAAAAAAAGCATAATGTGAAACCGGAAAATTTGGGCGGAGATTCATTTTCGGTAACTTCGGTACAAGTTACGCTTTAAAGTATCCACTAACTCCACCACTTACTAAACAATCAGCTCATGCGATAACATTTCACGACACTGACCGACGGTACTGACGTTCTACAACTAACTGGCCCAACAGCCGCATCCAAGGCGTGCTAGAGCTGATAGCCGGTTAGTTGTAGAACGTCAGTACCATCGGCCAGTGTCGTGCAATGTTATCGCATGAGCTGATTGTTTAGTAACTGGTGGTGTTAGTGGACATTATAGCGGAACTTGTAGTTCCTTGGTCCTTTTTATTTTCTATAACTTCGGTACAGGTAAGTTTTACCTAAAATATAACGCGACCTAAATTCAACATTGCCATGCCACACATGCACAGTACAGTGTGCGAAATGCATTTTTGGATCTGGGAAGCTGGTTTACCGAAATTTTAGCACTACCGAACCGTTGATTTTGGGAAATACCCAAAATGTTACACCACAGAAAATTCCCAGTTATACTGTGTAGTTTTTTTTCAAACCCTGGCCTGGGTGTGAAAGTGACTGTGGTGAAATGCACGAGTTTATAGGTTCAACCCGAAACCCGACCAGATACGGCGATAGTGGCTGGGCCCAGCCCCATACTTGTATCTTATACTGGGTACTCATTTGACCACTAGAGAACTGTGTGTGCAGTGGTCATTTTGATGCTGCTGTTATGTGTATGCTACAGTACAGAGCAAGATATCGCATGCAGGACTTCATTGTGATGATGTTATTCATGCACACTCTCCTGGATACCAGATATGGCTCCCTCATGGTACGAATCTAAGAGTAATGCTTTTCTATATGCTTGTACACATCTCATGAATTGATCAACCTGCGGACAGAACTGTTTCGTCCTTTCTGGACTCGTCAGCGCAGCACAGAGGGAACGAGGCCGAACCTGGTAGCAATGAAAAATAAATTTTCCAAAGCCAGATTTAAACCAGGCCCGAACGTACGTGTAGCTTCATTGTTTTGCTCACTCTGTGCTCAGCAGATTGCACTTCACCGCCTTCCCTTGCGGCCTGATGCCTTCCACCTGAAGGTGAAGAAAGAAGGTGCGTGCTGTCAGCAGGTTCAAGGTACTGTTTGAGTGCCAATAATATTTATCATTGCACTATGAGTATTGCAGTGGGGGGCAGTCCTTTCCTGTGCTTTACTGGCAAGACAAATATTGTACTGGTGATTACTGTCAACTTTGCTTATAACGACACTCGGCGGGGCATCAGAAAAGTGTCCTTATTCGCGAAGTGTCGTTATACCCGAAGTCTCATCATATGTATCACAGTTGGATGGGACTTTGCTCTGGGCATGGAAATTCTGTCGTTATTCGCGAATTGTCGTTACATCCGCAGTGGTTATTGGCGATGTTGACTGTATGTCTTTACCAGCCAGCGTTGAGAGGTGGACAGACCAGTTAATGCTGGCTTCTGTGATAGTATTATGCTCTGTCATGTGTGGGTCACTCTCATTCGTCTGATGATCGTTCAGCCGTGAACTTGGAGTTTACAAATTAAAACTACCTGACCTCTTCTGTACAAGGCAGGCGGTTTTAATTCGTATCTCCGAGTTTCATGGTTGAATGATGACCAGACGAATGAGAGTGACCCACACGCGGTTCATTATACAATGGCAAAGCTCAGATAATGCAGGAAATATCGTGCCACTGTTTCCATAGGGTTTTACAGCTTCCTATGGCGGCCCCAGTCTCAGTGCTTGGAGTGTTCTGAACACTCCAGAGCCAGTGCGGAGCAATCAAATGCCGTGTTGTGATCCTAACCCTTGGTCTGATGAGACCTATCAATTGCACCTTGACAGTCCAATCATTGGAAACTGGCACCCTAACTTTTTGGTGTCTCCCGGCGCACATAGTTGTAGGTATCGTGAAAACAACAGAACATCCTGCATTGTGTAACCCTTGCAATTACTCCTTGCCACATTTGAGGCGAGAAAAGTCCAAGAACAGAGAAATAGAATTTCAGCCAGATTTTACAAAATTAGGACAGGTATGCCATGGCAAAATGTATGGAGAAGCAGATCCCAAACCCAGATTTTTGAGATTTAAAGCGGTTTTTGATCCTCAATTCAGCCCAAATCAGACTTTCAAAAGCCAGCAGGACTGTTTCTGATGAATGGACTGTAGTGGTCCATTGAATCCATTCCTTGCAGCTGAGCGTCAACTGCTCACTGGCCTTCCATCAATTTTCAGATAATGGCAGTTTAAATGCAGATTTCTTTCTCTTTTGCGATGCTTCAACGTACAGTAAAACCTGTAACTAACGACCACCCCTTGGTGCCAGCAAAAGCAGTCTTTAGTGGCAGGTGCTCTTTAGTTAGAGGTTTGCACTGCGCGACCATGTATGGATCCCGTATATGATATGTATGGCAAAATGCAGCTAATACGATTCCCAGGACTTGCGCAATGCCATTCTTATTTCAGGTCAAAATTAATAACACCTGGAGAGAGAGAGAGAGAGAGAGAGACGGAGAGAGACAGAGGGAGAAGACTACTTTTTGCAGACATCAAATTCAGCTGCTACTTCTGAAACCAGGAGTCAAACGTTCCCTGTAGAAGTTTCGTTTTACGCTGGGCTTCAAATTTGTTCATGTGATCAATCGTACCGACTGTCCTTGTTGTAACTTCTCGATTGCTTGAACGCGATCCTTCAGCATCAGGACCTTGCATTGCTGCTTTGTTTCTGGATTCCTTGATGCCATCGTCGATTCGTCTGTATGACTGGGGTGTCAGAGCCGCTCTGTCTTCGTTTCTCCTCCGAGTAGTAACATCGATCAAAGAGCGCTTTCGATGCGCTCTCCAAGACGTTTCCTATCGTGTTTATTCTTGACAGAGCTTGAAATTTGGACAGGTGTAGTGCAGTCCACACCGATTCCACAGTCAAAAAGGACCTGTGTTCATTTTGTTCAGCTGTAGTATCGAAAGAGTCCTTTCAGGACCATGAAAAATCAGCAACATTTCAAGAAGGAGCTTCAAGCAACATTTGATTTCGTACATCGCGGTCGCTAGTTACGGGTCAATAATCGTCTTTGGGGCAAGAAAAGGCGGTCGCTGGTCGCGTTCAGCAGGTAGCCGCTAGTCACAGTGCATTTTGAATATGACACCGTCCGTGCCTGGTGAAGTGGTCGGTAGTACCAGGCTGGTCGCTAGTCACGGTGGTCTTTAGTTACAGATTTTACTGTACGTATACTTTATCCTGATCCATGAGCGAGAGCTCTGTCGCACCCTGTAATGATAGGCATTGTGTATGATATAAAAGTTGTATAGCAACATGATAATAAATTATGTGGTACTCTGACGCTTCTGCTCTACTTTACTTTAAACGGTGTGATCAGCGTGATCTGTACCGGTATTTTGACACCAACCGGCGGCAAACCGAAGTGAACTAATGATGTGCGGGTGTCCTGCCCAGCAGGCTCAGCTTGAGCTTGAATGAAAATTTCGGTACAACCGGTACTGTATACATGTACTGTATACCGGTACTGTATACCGGTAATGTATACCGGTACTGTATACATGTACATGTATACATGTACATGTATACATGTACATGTATACATGTACATGTATACATGTACATGTATACATGTACATATACATGTACATGTATACATGTACATGTATACATGTACATGTATACATGTACATGTATACATGTACTGTATACATGTACTGTAGTACGAGTACACTTACCTGGAAAACGGGTTTTACCGAAAATTTCCCTCCACCGAACCGCCGATTTTGGCGAAAACCGAAAATATTACACCCCCGAAAATCTGCTTTCACAGTAGCATATGATAACAATAGAGGAAATCACATGGAAACGAGTTATGAAGCAACTATCCACGACTGTTACAAGATCATAAGCAGTCAGAAAGTGCGATAACAGGGCACAAAACTGACATGTTACTGAGACATTCAACGACCTGACATATCATAATATGGATTGTATTTATGTGACGGTGCATGCTGTGGCAAATGTAGAACATTTTTTTATAACATAACCCAGCAACAGGTAAGTACAATGTGCAATGAATTCATGTCAGTATGTCCTCCGCCTTGTAACATGTTTGCCAGTACAGGAGGCCTCGACTATAGGAAAAAAACTACAGCCAGCGCACCCACGGGGACCGAAAGTTCATACTACACGCTGATTTTGTTCATATCATGCTTGAAATTAGTTCGTCTTCACAAAAGTTCGCCGTACAGGAATTCATCGTAAGCGAATAATTTTGACTTGATATGATGCCCGGCCATCCATAGGATTTTCCCTAGCTCGTACTGAAGGAAAGGG
The DNA here is from genome assembly GCF_964019385.1 of Sycon ciliatum. Lineage (NCBI taxonomy): Eukaryota > Metazoa > Porifera > Calcarea > Leucosolenida > Sycettidae > Sycon > Sycon ciliatum. The sequence continues at coordinate 17,090,463 of NC_088650.1, forward strand.
TGCCTTATCAGTGTTCGTCCTAACGAAGTTTGACTGTATATACATGTACATGTAGGTTTGATAATTGTGATGAAGAGGACCAGCTGAATCGACGCCAGCGTATATTGGCTTTATTGTACTTCAAAGAATAAACGAATCATACAAGCTAAGGCTGTGATGGACAATCAAGAAAATGTGATTACAGCACGGTGAAAAGAATACTGATCATTGGACAAAAATGTAATCCAAACTTGAAAGGATCAGTCAGGGAAGCGAACTGCCTGAAAAAGAAAAAAATGCCAGATTATAGATGTGCACCGAGGAGGGCGAGGACCCGGAACTCTGCTTGTCATGAACAATGCTCTAACCATCTGAGTTACATGTAGATGTCTAGTGCATGTCTGTTTGTGTATCACTTAATCATCACCAAGTCGTAAAGTTATCACTTACATACTACCTTGGGCCCTGTCTAATTGCATGTAGTGATAATTGCTTATTGATCAAATCAAACTGTTTCAAACACCAACGCAACTCCACAATACTGAGTTGAACTAAACGAAAACCGAACTAGCCACAGATGAAAATGGGTTGGAACTGAGAAAGAGGAGAGCTTATGCGAATGATTTCATGGCGGATAGATCAAGGACCAGTCATTCCTCGGGAGTTCAGGAATCTGTATGGTCTGGGACAAAATCTCCTCTCTGTCAGCATGGGTAGCAGGAGAGTCTGCTGCTTGATTGGTTCAGCTCGAGCATCTCTCTTTCTGGTGACTTTTTCATCCTGCAGATCTGGCCTTGAATACACCTGACAGCAGGGTAAATCCTTTGGAACAGAGCTCGTTCGATAAAGGAGATGGTATGCAGTCCAATCACGTAGAGCCACAGAGGCCTCCGTGCGAACAGACGTTTCCTTAAGGTCTTGGATGGTGGCCGCAGTACGGTCAAGGATAGTTGTGCGATTGAAGTTCTTTATCAGATCCATGGCACCGCTTTCAACCTGCTGAGCCCGGTGAAGATCAGCTCGAAGTCGAGCCACTTTCTTCTGCAGTGCTTCCTTGTCATGTTGGCGCTTTCCGGCAATTTGCCTGAGCAGATCGTCCTCGTAGCGATTCAAGAAGAGCCGCAGCTGTTCGAAGTCCTCCTTCAGCTTTGTCTCGGTGCACTGCGCATCAATGGTGGAATCCTCTTCCTCAGCCAGATATTTGTCAATGGCACCCTTCAAGGGGCGGATGGCCGCCTTGGACAAAGCTTGGATATGTTTCTCAATGCCTTCTATCGCCTCGGTACATGCCTCTTCCAGGCTGATGCATTCACACTGCCTGTGTTCTATGATGGTGCACTTGATGCACGCTGCTCTCCGGCACTGCTTGCAGAACACCTCCATCTTTTCCCCGTGATGTCGCTCACACACGGGCTCACGTTTTTGCAGGGAGGACCAGTCAGTCTTGTTCTGCATACTTGCCAGGGCAGCCAACGCCAGAATAGCGTGATTCTTGAATCGTTTCGATGTCTGATGGTAGCTGATGCAAAAGGTACACAGGTACATCTGGCATTCCTGGCAGAAGCCATCAGCTCGCTTGTCCTTGTCACACTCCTCACACATATGAACAGGGATGCTCTGCACTGACTGTGACTGCAATGTTTCCAGCAGTTGAACGACGAGACGATTTTTGGCCAGCGCCGTCACGTCCTGAAAGGCGTGAGACTCACGGCAACTTGGGCAGGACAGCTCAAACCCAGCATCCTGACCAAATCCCCTTGCCTTTGGAAGCTTCTCCAAGCAAGCAAAGCAGAATGTATGCTGGCACGATAACATGCGCGGATCACTCAGCGTGTCCAAACAGATCGCACATTGTAAGTGCTCTTCGACTTCATCTGCGGTGCACTTGGCAGCCATGGCTCAAGTTCTGTTAGCTTGAACGCCGGAATTAATGCAGGAGTTTCTCTCTCTGCAAGGGCACATGTAAAGAATCACAGAATTCACCCATCTCAGTCCTTGTCTCACCACTGTGACCTAGGCCACTATCAGCAGGAACAGGAAGTAACGACAAGTAGAACCACTCCCTTAGTGCACATCTCTCCACAAGGCAGGAGGGGGGGGGCACCTCTGCATTCAGCACACACGCGTGTCCTCATTTGCCTGTGTCCACCTAGAGAGAAGGCAATGAAAAAGCTTGTAGAAATTTGAAAGATTGATGAGAAAGATCCTGAAGCTTGTGTTGTTCAGTGTTCTCATTTCTCTCTTTCATCTCATTTATCGACAGGTGCATTACCGAGGTGATTTCACTCATGGCCTACATACTAACTATTTTTTTGACTGTCACCACCAGGACTGAAACCAGGGACCCTCACTTATGGCGTGTAGTTGTCATCCAAGCAGCAACTGTTCAATGCTTTCTTCAGACAAAACTCATGCTTCCTGTGAATCCACACAAACTGGTGGGGCGCAGCCCTCAATGTAATCCACACACTACACACCACATACACACACGCACGCACGCACGCACACATATACACACACACACACACACACACACCTGGACTTGAACTAAGCCTGAACCATCACTTTTATGGCCAGCGATGCTCAGCCACTAAGCTATGCGGGTGTAATCGACATCCCAGCAGCATTGTGCTGCAAACCGGGATGATGAGCCTGAAGATCCCCTAAGTCCTTAGGTTGCAATGTTGAAAGTTTGTAGATTCTACAAAGTGCGAAGCAGTTGGTGACCTGAAAGAAACTTACACTTTCTGCTGCTGGAAAGCTGATGATAGGAGAGTCAGCAACGACGTAGCGGTGCCCTCGATTTGAGCCTGATAATACCAGCAAAAGGTAGCCTAGTAATAGAGAGGATCGACGATAAAATTATATCTGCCAACCACCTCATTTCAGCACTGAAGAAGCTAACGAACTCCTGTGCAAACAACGCCACTCTGAGTAAGCACGTCGGGCTTCCTTGATCCTTTGGTTTTACTATGCATCTTTGCGAAGTACTTTGCAGCCAGGACGCTGCCGTACGGTCCCCCATACCGAGCCACCGATACTGGGATAATACTAGTAGAGCGTTCGATGCGCTTCCCAAGCATCGTACATGAATGTTCTTGAACCCGTCGATACTGCATGGCTGACATCATGTCACTGTCCGCAGCCAGGCCAGGCTGCAGGTACATCTGTGGTCCAGTCTTCGGTTGAGATTTTCCGGGAACTAATAAGTTACTTGTTATGAGCGCGCGCGAATACCTGTCAATGGTGGAAGTAAGCAGTTCGCTACATGTACTTATCTCCAGCTCCCATTCCGATGATTCCTTTCCTGATTTCCTGATTCGATGCTTCCTTAAAGGGGAAGTATACCCTAAAATCAAATTTTCACCAGTTGTAGTCTTCGGGGTGCTGAGTCGAATGGTCTTGGTCCGAGGAAGCTGCGACGCTCCCTTCCTACTTGAATCCCAATCGAACTCGCGCACTTCCACCGAAACTGGGTGACTGCGCCCTACTAGATGGGGATTTGTATGCAAAATGTCACTAAAAGCGCCATTTCGTTCTTATAAAAGCACGGATGACCGCGATTGGCCCATATGTTGTAGTCCTTTGGACGCTGTGTCGACTGGTTTTGGTCCGCAAAGGCTGCGATGCAGCGTTCCTCCTTTATTCCCAATCGAACATGGTTGAAGAAGCGGTCACGTGCTCCTGGGTGCCCAAATCACCTGGTCACCGCGCCAGCAGGCGACAACTTTCACACCAAGGTTCAACTCGAGTTCAACTCGAGTGACAGGACTGCACCCAAAAAAGGTCAAACAGGCTAGTAAGTTGTACCCTGCAGGCACGGTGACCAGGTGACTGGTGTACGCAGGAGCACGTGACCGCTTGTTCAACCATGTTCGATTGGGAATAAAGGAGGAACGCTGCATCGCAGCCTTTTCGGACCAAAACCAGTCGACTCAGCGTCCAAAAGACTACAACATATGGGCCAATCGCGGTCATCCGTGCTTTTATAAGAACGAAATGGCGCTTTTAGTGACATTTTGCATACAAATCCCCATCTCGTAGGGCGCAGTCACCCAGTTTCGGTGGAAGTGCGCGAGTTCGATTGGGATTCAAGTAGGAAGGGAGCGTCTCAGCTTCCTCGGACCAAGACCATTCGACTCAGCACCCCGAAGACTACAACTGGTGAAAATTTGATTTTAGGGTATACTTCCCCTTTAACCTTGCCCATGTAAGGTAGATCTACCATCTACCACCAACTACGTGGACCGGACTTCACAACACGCGACTTGGTACTGAACAACATGACTTTTCTTCATATGGGGCGCTTGAAAGTAACGTTGTAATTTTTTTAATATTTCGACAAGTGAGCAAGTCATCCAGTAACCTAACCAAACAGTTTCGGTATGTTGGCTCGGCTGGCGGCACACTAATGTGCTCTCGGAGACTCCGTACACATGACTTGTATTGTTTTCGTTGCCCTACTCAAACTCAACGTATTTCCAGCACGGAGTGAATGGTACATGATGTACTTTGGTGGAGGTAACTGGCTTGCGGAGTGAAATGTTCGAAATGCTTATCGTGTGCTTTAGGACAGCAGTTGTGAGTGATGCAAGCATCTCAGCCAGTCGGCTGGAAACGCAAGCTCAAACTTGAGGCGAAGCCAACTTCCAATGTCACCACCAAAGGCCCAGTACATCTATTTCCATTGGTAATGTGAAAGGGTTTTACTTGTACAGTGGAGATCGGATATAACGACCTTGCCTATATCGACAGGTTGAGTTTAGCGACACAATTCTGTTGCCCAAGTCGTTTAGAAAGCCCTTTGCGGACATACATGTATTAGATCAGGTATAACGACCGCGAAAATAACGACAGATCGGATGTAGTGACGCATTTTGCATATATCGACAGGTTGTATTTATGTGAAGGTGCATGCTGTGGCAAATGTAGAACATTTTTTTCCTAACATAACCCAGCAACAGGTAAGTACGATTATGTGCAATGAATTCATGGCAGTATGCCCTCCGCCTTGTAATATGTTTGCCAGTACAGGAGGCGTCGACTACAGGAAAAAACTAGAGCCAGCGCACCCACGGGGACCGAAAGTTCATACTACACGCTGATTTTGTTCATATCATGCTTGAAATTAGTTCGTCTTCACAAAAGTTCGCCGTACAGGAGTTGATCGTAAGCGAATAATTTTGACTTGATATGATGCCCGGTCATCCATAGGATTGGCCCTAGCTCGTACTGAAGGAAAGTGTGCCTTATCAGTGTTCGTCCTAACGAAGTTTGACTGTATATACATGTACGTGTAGGTTTGCTAATTGTGATGAAGAAGACCAGCTGAATCGACGCCAGCGTATATTGGCTTTATAGGGCTTGAAAGTGATGACGTCAAAACGGCCAGGGAGTAGTAAGTTGACATCAGATTTCTATTTTTGGATCCACTAAGGTGTGACTTTGCTATTGCCTAAGTATGTGGGTGCATAGCAACCCACTCATGTCGCATGCAGGTGTGACTTTTATTTCGCCACCAGTTGTAACCCCGCCCCCAGTAGCCAAATCAGTCAGTTTCACTGGCTACATCACCATGCTGTGGGTAAGACCGCTTGAAATGTGCTTGGATCCATACAAAAACTGGATCCAAGTGGATCCAGTTTTTGAATTTTTGAAATTGTTGCTATGCTGTGACGTAGCACTTTCAAGCCCTATTGTACTTCAAAGAATAAACGAATCATACAAGCTAAGGCTGCGCATGCGATGGACAATCAAGAAAATGTGATTAGGCCACCCAGAATAGATGACTTGCACAAAAATTGTCTGGGTTCGAGACGGGGCAAGTGGACCTTCTGACTCTGACTTCCCCACCTTTTGAGTTTGCGACTTTCGAAGTTTCGCTTTTTGCCTGACGAACGCTGAGCTAGTTTTTTTTGGCTAGAGAGTAGAGTTGTTTTGATTCGGCTTGTATCGTCATGCCGAAGCGCTGCTGCGCTCCTGAATCATGTGAATGCACTAGCAGACGAGAGATGGAACTGAGGCTCCCATTCCATACGTTCCTTTCCGAGCCGGGAGGCAGAAAAATGAGGGAATATTATTTTAGTATCGTTGGTGTAGGCTGCAACAAGCACGTCGTGGTCCTGAAGTGTGACTACTTTCCCGCACTGGAAGCGAAGTCAAGCACAACGAAAGTTTGTGGACGTCTGAGAAAGAACTCGATTCCCTTTGATTCGGCTGCACTAGCTCCAGAGCGACCCTCTCCTGAGGACAGACTGCGGAGAGGCCAGGAACCTGCCGAGTCACGAGTGGAAGGCTTCAAGCCCAAACCACGAAAATGAAGGGTGGAAGGACTGAGTGTGAGAGCCAGATGGCCTTTAGTAGTACTTCAAGTAGTATCTGAGTTGAAGGAGAGAACAAGTGTGCTGGAGAAACGCTGCGAAGTCCTCAGGCCTGATGTGTACTAGCTACTGTTGAAGTCTCACTTGTTCCAATATGAACACTTCATCAGCCCTGACTCTGAGCAGCTGTATCTAGACTTGGACTTAGGCCAGAGACATAGCATTGTATACCTTACTGAAGCCATATGTATCCAATGCCTGGCTCTAGTGAGAAAGCAGTTTGGCGCAGGCTCGCAAACTATGATTGAATCAGGGAGTGGTGGAAAGTCACATTATACCTCTCCATGATTAGCTGGTAATGACGTTGATGCGGCTCCGGCTGGGTCTCATGGGAAAGTAACTTGCATACCTGTTTAGTTGCAACGAGGCAACGGTGCCCCATGTGCTGAAGACGTGATTGAACTACATTTTATCTCCTCCTGGGAGAATGTGGAACAAATAATGCCAGAGTGTGTCTGATACACATCACAGTCTGCTGAGTATGTTCATTATTGTGGACGTAACGAGAGAGAAGTGCGCTGTGAGGTACCTTCTGCATTGGACCTACAGTTAAGCCACTACTCTTCTTACAAATTCCGGTGAAAGGATTTGTTGGAGCATCATCAAACAGTGCGTTCGCCTTCATCATACATTGGCTCCGTTGCCTACAGTAATTCACATTTTGACGGGGCGCGCTGGGACGATACGGAAGGAGCGGCGGGAACCATTGGAGTGCTCATGATGCTGGTTAGCGGAGGCGGATGTGAGTGTCAGGAAGGGGAACGCAACCGCACCACTGTACAGATCAGGAAGCGATGGAAGAGTTGAATCTGTTGAGCCTTCCAGGCCGTGTACAGGGACACAAACGTAAAAATGGCTACATTTCGAATGTGAACTGGCGATGGCATTGTGTGGCGACGAACACAACTGCAACTGTTCAACTTTCAGCATTTCGAACATTATGCTCCCATGATAACTCACCAAATGGCTCACATGACGGAGTTGGACATTACGAGGCTAGGATTATCATTTGCTGTATTTATGGATAGTCCTTGAGTTTTCAGATGAAGTGCTTCATCTTTTATCTGTCGTTCCTTTAGTATGGCACAATGTCCATGGCTGCTTTCTTGTCTTCATAACAGACTGCTATAATCAGCATGATTCTGCTTTATTTGAGAAGAAATAAAACTTTCCTTTCGGAAAGGAAGCCCAGAAACGTCAACCCCCATGGACTGTGCTTTATGACTCGCGTACATCGACATTAACCGTCGCAATAACTGCTGCATGTATGTTGTGCTGTGCGAACCGTACAAGATTTTACAGCTCACCCACGCCTTCCCAACAGGCTCCTATATCCCGTACAGTTAGCGTTACATTGAATATGAACTAGGCTAGCACAGTTATCCTTCGTTCTTTTGATGGCGGCGGGTAGCATGGAACTTGACGTGTTCTTGGGATCCTCGTGCAACACTTGCTGTTCCCAGATGCCATATTATTGGGTGCATCGAGGTTGCTTCTATGCTCACTGTTGTTTAGTAAGACAATTTTTTATAAATATTTCACGGAAGAATAAGGCAAGAGTATTTTGGGTTGGTTTGGACGCCTGGCTTCCCTTCACATATTAATATACAGTGAGTCATGTACTTCCACTAACCCTACAAGTGCACATGACTTATGAGCTGCTAAACTAAAGACAGCGACGGTACTGATCATGGACATGCCGTGCACAGTTCATTCATGCTGACAAAAAAAGTACACTCGTACAGTCAGTACAGACGGTGTAGGGTGCCCGCAGTGTAGCCTGGGTGCACAGGGTGCACTTGCCCCGTCTCACTCGCGGCTCGGATCTTTGTGCTCGTTGTTTCGGGTCACCCGACCGACCGTCTTTTTTCACCCGACCGCAATTTTTTTATAGTGCATGCAAAATGTTTTAAAGGGGAAGTATACCCTAAAAATCAAATTTTCACCAGTTGTAGTCTTCTGGGTGCTGAGTCAAATGGTCTTGGTCCGAGGAAGCTGCGACGCTCCCTTCCTACTTGAATCCCAATCGAACTCGCGCACTTCCACCGAAACTGGGTGACTGCGCCCTACTAGATGGGGATTTGTATGCAAAATGTCACTAAAAGCGCCATTTCGTTCTTATAAAAGCACGGATGACCGCGATTGGTCCATATGTTGTAGTCTTTTGGACGCTGAGTCGACTGGTTTTGGTCCAAAAAGGCTGCGATGCAGCGTTCCTCCTTTATTCCCAATCGAACATGGTTGAACAAGCGGTCACGTGCTCCTGGGTGCCCAAATCACCTGGTCACCACGCCAGCAGGCGACAAATTTCACACCAAGGTTCAACTCGAGTTCAACTCGAGTGACAGGAGTGCACCCAAAAAAGGTCAAACAGGCTAGTAAGTTGTACCCTGCAGGCACGGTGACCAGGTGACTGGTGTACGCAGGAGCACGTGACCGCTTGTTCAACCATGTTCGATTGGGAATAAAGGAGGAACGCTACATCGCAGCCTTTTCGGACCAAAACCAGTCGACTCAGCGTCCAAAAGACTACAACATATGGGCCAATCGCGGTCATCCGTGCTTTTATAAGAACGAAATGGCGCTTTTAGTGACATTTTGCATACAAATCCCCATCTAGTAGGGCGCAGTCACCCAGTTTCGGTGGAAGTGCGCGAGTTCGATTGGGATTCAAGTAGGAAGGGAGCGTCTCAGCTTCCTCGGACCAAGACCATTCGACTCAGCACCCCGAAGACTACAACTGGTGAAAATTTGATTTTAGGGTATACTTCCCCTTTAATGTGCATGACTACAAGGACTTAGGTAGACTATGTACACACGCGACCCAAAATAATAGCAGTCCAGACATCGACCTCAGAAGCACTGCTTCAAGCAGCCAATTGACAGGATGCAGCACCTGGTGACGACGTTGTCTTCTATCTCCGATTCGCAATCGCTCCTGAGACAGCATCAGCTCCGCCACTGCGTCGCTCATTGACAGAAGTTTTCAAGGATTTCGGTGAGAGCTGCTCGTCAGACTCGTTTGCCAGCGAGGCTAAGATCTGGTCCTGGAGGGGACCTGGATCTGATGGGACAATGGCTACGCTGGATCGACTACAGTCAGATTTGATCGACTGGCTTGATGGAGAAAAGCTATTCGATATGCACAATTGTACGTGTATGCACCCCTGCCCGCAACTAAAATAAAAAATAAAATAGAAAATAAACCCGACCGACCGACCCTGGTACGGATGAGTGAAGTGACCCGAAACAACGGATTAATTCTAGGTGGCCTTACAGCATGGTGAAAAGAATACTGACCATTGTACAATAATGTAATCCAAACTTGAAAGGATCAGTCAGGGAAGCGAACTGCCTGAAAAAGAAAAAAATGCCAGATTATAGATGTGCACCGAGGAGGGCGAGGACCCGGAACTCTGCTTGTCATGAACAATGCTCTAACCATCTGAGTTACATGTAGATGTCTAGTGCATGTCTGTTTGTGTATCACTTAATCATCACCAAGTCGTAAAGTTATCACTTACATACTACCTTGGGCCCTGTCTAATTGCATGTAGTGATAATCGTTCATTGATCAAATCAAACTGTTTCAAACACCAACGCAACTCCACAATACTGAGTTGAACTAAACGAAAACCGAACTAGCCACAGATGAAAATGGGTTCGGGAACTGAGAAAGAGGAGAGCTTACGCAAATGATTTCATGGCGGATAGTAATGTACTGAAATTATCAAGTATACGAGCGTGAGTCATCATATTTTCGAACGGCCACTACAAGTACATGTATGCAGCGTGAGTTGCTGGTGCAAGTGCAGCGCTGTGCTGCGAGTGCCTGGTGCAAGTGCAGCGCTGTGCTGCGAGTGCCTGGGCAGGATCCAGGGGTGGGGGTGCGAAAGGTGCTCGCACCCCTCAGAATTTCAACAACAGCACCAAAAGGAGAAGAGGAAGAAAATGTTGGCGGGTTTATCATAGTTATTTCTTTGTTCATCACCACTTCACATCTCAATAAAACCTTCGTAACAGGTCGCTTCAGCTCATACTGTTTATTGCCATCTTAAAATTGTTGTCACCTCGCCGCCTGTTCAAATTATTTCTCCTTTTTTTATCATGGTGCAGGCCCTCATGGAACAGTCTACGGATCTTTCTGTGGCTGGCTGGGAGTAGACCTTGGCAAACACAATGCTAAAAACTGGCAGATTCTACTGGAAAAGCATTGGAATTAGTAGAACCGTACAAAGATTGTGGCAAGAGTGCTACTGTAGCAGGCCGCAGTCTCTCTCGGAGGCAAATGCACACGGGTCTCAGTGAACACACTGTAACTGGCAATTGAAATGTACTGGCAACGAAATTAACTAACTGGCAACTAAATTAACTGATTGGCTACTAAATTAACTAACTGGCAATAAAAGAATCGTGAGCAGCAGCTTTTATGCAAAGGCAGACTCCGTACGCTAATGTACGGGGATACGCTAACGTATGGGGATACAGTACGGGGATATGCTAACGTACGGGAATACAGTAACGTACGGGGATATGCTAACATACGGGGATACGCTATACGCTACACCTCCCCTCTCAAATACAATCACGTCCTCGTGATTCGAAAACTACATGTAGGTGATAGCTGGACATCAACAACTGGCTGCTATTTTAGAAAAAAACTGGCGGCATGCATGGTCGCGTCGGAATAAACTCGACGATAGGATATAGGCAGAATGGATGTCTTACATAATATGATAAGGTATGGAGTCGTGAACATTATAGTAGATCGCGAATTACTGGGAGAGCGTCAACCGGAGTATGGCAAATAATATCGGAAATGATAACGTTTGGAATAGACAGAAGAATGAACTGATAAACAAATCATAAAGTAGAAGCACACCAGGTTCACACGATCTCACGGGGTCAAAAGGGGAAAGAACTGTCCTCCAAATAGGACCTGAAACCACAGCACACTTGCTGCACAACGCTGGCACAACCCGCCAGGAACATCGCAGTTCAAAAACCGAACTGAATACACAATACTTATAATTATCACTATTCACTATAAGGGGCATTGTCACACACATTGTCCCACGTTAGCTGGGTAGACCGTGGCTCACCATGATCGGACGTCTACCAAACTAAACTGGATTCACACACTCGCATAAAGGAAGACTGAAGAGAATAGGAAGACTGAAGGAAGACAGGAAAGAAAATGCCATACCTGGAATCAGCGTAAGTAACCACGGCGGCGGCTGGAGCTATGGCGGAGGGCGAGCCAGGTTTTATCTTCATCTTGATTGAGCCGGTCACTCAGAGAGGCTAGCTCGGCGTCAGGCAGATCGCTCCCTCCTCGTCTTGAATCGTGGTCTTCACATTGTCGATAGCATCGCTTTGCGCGACGTAAAGAGTGATGGTCTAGCCAGGAAGAGTGTTGACGAAAATCTGCATCCCACCACGGAGACGAAGTGCCAAGTGAATAGTGGACTCTGAACGTTGTAGTCACTCAGGGTTCGGCCGTCTGCCAACTGCGTGCCGGCGAAAATCAAACGCTGCCGGTCTTGGGGAAGACCCTCCTTGTCTTGGTCAGCAGCCTGCATGTCGTCGTTCTCATCAGCTTCGCCATCACCACCGGTAGTATACATGTAGGTAGCGGGTCGCTTGGAATCGCCATCGGAGTCTCCAGTGTGGGCCGTGCGGAGAGAAGGGTGATCCACGCTAGCGCCCTGACTGTGCTGCAGGCTAATAAGCAGAGCCAAGCTCAGGAAGGCAAGAAACATGATTCTCATCTTGATTCGTTGCACGGAGCTGTAGCGGGTTGAGCCATGGTGTCTGGGGAACGTGTAAATTAACAAAGTTCGGTATAGAATGAAACAAAATGAATTTACCGCTGCCACCAATTTGTAGCACGTAAAAAAGGTGGGGTCGAATCTGACAAAGTTGACTTTAACCACCGCTGCCACCAATTTGTAGCGGGCCGCAGTCTCTCTCGGAGGCAAATGCACACGGGTCTCAGTGAACACACTGTAACTGGCAATTGAAATGTACTGGCAACGAAATTAACTAACTGGCAACTAAATTAACTGATTGGCTACTAAATTAACTAACTGGCAATAAAAGAATCGTGAGCAGCAGCTTTTATGCAAAGGCAGACTCCGTACGCTAATGTACGGGGATACGCTAACGTATGGGGATACAGTACGGGGATATGCTAACGTACGGGAATACAGTAACGTACGGGGATATGCTAACATACGGGGATACGCTATACGCTACACTACAACATGTTCTTTCAGCTTGCAAAGCACAGGGTCACGTGTACGAATATAAACAGCTTCCAACACCTGCAACTGCTTTTAAAAGAAACATGCGCAACAAATAACACTAAACCAGGAATCGCCAAACAACTTACGACAATCCGGAATGGACACCAAATGCTTGTAGATGGCAGATTTCCTCTTGTCGATATCGAACTCCTCCTCGTCAGTATCACTCTGATCCCCCACTTCCGGATCCTGCTCACCCTTGCTGTCCTCCTGGCCATCCTGTTCATCCCCATCATCATCCTCCGTCTCCATCTCCTCGCGCCACCGCTTCTTTCTCCTTGACCCATTCACTGCTGCGCCCGTACCTTCACCTGCCTCTCCTGGTCCACTTTCTCAGTATTTCTCAGTCGTGCCTCCGCTAGTCTCTGGCTTCGCCTCAGATCCGTTTTGCTTTCGTTTTCGTTTCGTTCTCCTGGTGATCTTTCCGTTACCGCCGTCGGGTTTGTTAACGAACGCTCGTCCGGCGGTCTCCTATGCCGCAGTGTTGTCGTCAAGAGTGGCACCAGATTCATCTGCTGCGCTACTGTCGATTCCGGTGTTGTATCTGTTCCTGGTTGTGTTGTACGTGTAATAGGCGTAGCAGTAGGCAACGGGTGTTTTCGTGGCTTCCCACACTTTGGCCTGTTTGCCCTGGCACAGTGGCGGCTTGTAACAACAAGGATAATGAGACCGGAATTTTTCATTTTAATAAAAATAATGTTTTGGTTATGAGTGCACAATTAGTTTTATTCATGGCTATTTCACGACTGGTGTCTCCTCGTTCGTTATTTAAATATCGAGAAATCGCTAAGCTTTTCGCCGATTTTGGAGGATTCCTTTGAGAATCGCCAAAAATCTACCAAATGTTGTTGCAAAGTCCGTTTACGAACGAATGATGTTGCTGCAACCATGACTTGTGACTTGTGTCCTTTGACCTCCTCTCAAACAAAAATTCGCCATTAGGAAGATTGTAGTAAAATACTACACTACAACGTACAGCTGTGGCCAGTAAATCTGGCCCCTACAATTTGTAGTCGATCTCACCAATTTTGAAGCCAATATGCCAACAGTTCTTTTTGCAGATTTTCCAATACACTCCAATTTTGCAGCCGATTTTCGAACAATCAGCTGATCTTACAGCCGAATCTGGTGTATTTTTGAGCCGAGCGAAAAGCCGGATAGGCGAAAAAACGGGCAGATTTGGGGAAAGCCTGCTGATGATAGCCCTTTCCCAAAGGTGCTCTTTTAATTCGCACTTAGTGCTTTTCGCGTACCTCAAAATATGTTGAAAAAGTGCTCTTTTTTCAGTGAAGCTTAGCCATGATACATGTTCAGATATGAACTTAAGCTGAATAATGAATACGCACTCTTCCATTTTATGGGTTCACGAAAGGCGAAACAGGAAGTAAAGTTCAAAAAACCCACTTTTTACAGCATTGTGTAGGGTAAAAGCTTCACCAACTTGTTGCCGCCCAGAAAAGCGGCATGCCAAGGCCCATCAAGCACTCGGAAACTGTGATGCATGCATGAGCAAACAGATTTTAGCACTTTTTCAGCTAAAAAAGGGCGATATTCACCAAAAAACGCAATAAAGGGCGAAAGAAACGGGCTTTTCCAAAAGGGCCAAAAAGGGCGAAAAAAAGGGCGAGCACCTTTGGGAAAGGGCTACCCGCGGTGCAGGTAAGATGCCCTGCAGCCACGAAAACACGCCACAACCCACTTCAGCAGCAAGAACAATATTGAGCACCTCAACTGGGACACAACGAATATTGCACATCTACACGTACATTCCCAATGCTGTAGACAGACAGACACACACACACACACACACACACACACACACACACACACACACACACACACACACACACAGTGACACACACACAGTGACACACACACACACACACACACACACACATGTACACACACACACACACACACGCACGCACACACACACACACAAACACACACACACACGCACACACACACACACGCACACACACACACACGCACACACACACACACACACACACACACACACACACACACACACAATGTACATGTAGATGCTTGTTCACAATAATTCCCACAAAATTCCTCAGGCTCAGCGCCCGAGAGCATTACTGCCCACACTTGTAATGACATTGGGTGCAAAACCCGGCAAAGCCTGTGAAAGCTCTTCGCTCTGGTGAGATACCTGGTCTCGACTATGGCCGCACCAGTATGGGTGCAACACACAGTGGTCATCGGATTTTGCCTGCATCCGATATCGGTATGCCTCAGCTCAGACTCAGTTCTGTTCTTTTTACGTAGATCTACCGGCACGTAAACCTGGACAGCAACAATCCTACACACTACTGACAGGCTACTTCAGTACAGAAGCAACCATGCACTACTCGCAGGTGGCGTTGGTCCCTGTGTCGTTTGTCTGCTGGTGGTTTGAAAGCCATGCACCTGTTTTTTGTAGACCAGTGCAGTGTCAGTCTTGTCAAAATACTCTCTCTCTCTGGTATACCATACATGGGCATGGAAGAATGACAGGTGAGTAGCTTGCTAGTTGTACATGACACATCACTGACAGGTCTCCCGGAAAATGCCAAGACAGACACTGTCTGTACAGACCGTCGTAGTGCACTGAGTCTGTACCTGGCTGCGGCCAGGACGCAATGCGATCAACCATCGTCAGCAGCCTCAGGTAGATCTACTACTTAGTAAGTTAGTAGGTCAGGATCTAGCCTTCTAGGACAGTAGGAGTCAGGAGTCAGGAGTCTAACTCTAACGGTAGACATGATAATTTGTGTCGGCGGTAGATCTACCCGGGATGCTAAAGTAGATCTACATTGTAAGTCTCAGGCCGGTGGCCGTGGAGAGTGTATGTAGTCCTACCTACATCGATGACAATAGACAATACAGACAGTCATGTACATGTACGTGTAGATCTACACGGTTGTACAACTGTCACTGTCAGGCACCGGCATCAGGCAAAGGCACCACCTACCCGCCCAGATCAGATTCAGAGTGTCCTGGAGCTGACTCTGTTGTCATCGTCATGGGAGTGTCCACTGTAGGTCAGGCATCTCGTTCGATAGGAAGCATACCAGTCTGGTACTCGTCACGTGTGCATTGAAACATCGGACACAGGCTTCGTACTTTTGAACCTGGATTCTCAATTTTCCGCCTTTGACTTTGCTATGGAACGTTACTTCAGTTGTGCTACTTCTGAAACGAGCAAGCCGATGTTGTTTACTCGTGCATGTATCATGTGTATAATTTATAGTAACGACACCGCACAACATTTGCAACAGTTCCCGAAAGTAGACTGCAGAGTCCGTTGTTTGCGCGAGCTGATTGCTTCAGGAGGAGGTTTCCGCTTTGCGCCGATACAAAAGTAGCGCTTTGTGTGAGGTTTTGCAAGCACATCTACTGATCTAGCTATTCCCTTGACCTGAAATTATGTAGACGTACAGGCGGTGATCTATTGTACTACTACTGGGTCTGAGCCTGTGAAACCGATGAAATCTGCTTGTAAGGACAGGTCATTTGATTCCTCCGAAAAGGGACGATGCCGTAATTGATGGTATCCGGTAAATTCAGCCTGGACTCTACGCGGTGAACGTAGCAGCAGCAGCACGCTGCCAATATGGCAGAAGCTGAGCCAGGCCGCTCGAGCGTCCTGCTGTCC
This sequence comes from Sycon ciliatum, assembly GCF_964019385.1. NCBI lineage: Eukaryota > Metazoa > Porifera > Calcarea > Leucosolenida > Sycettidae > Sycon > Sycon ciliatum. The sequence continues at coordinate 17,106,791 of NC_088650.1, forward strand.
GATCTACTCGAGGACAATTCCGACGCTCTGTCCTCCGCGCTAGCGGCAAATCCTGGTGAAATCCTCGAGACGCTGCAGCTGGCCAGGGTACTTGAGGAAGCGGAGTGCCGACGGCTTCATGGCGCTGCAGAGCTCGAAATGGTAAGGTCAGAACTCAGCGTTCGATTCATTTCCATTATTGGTAGACCTACAAAGATGTACGTGATGGTTCTACTGAGAATACCGACAATACTTGTTTTATTCAACGCGCCATGAATAACTGGATGGCAGTCGTGAGTCAGTCAAGTGTCAAGTCGTCGCTGGAATAGCGCGAGCTCCAGTGTGGGAGCAAACCCAATAGCAAGAAGGTACAAGAGAAGAGCTAGAGAGAAAAGTGAAACCGAGGAGGAGTCCAGGTGGAAAACGAAAAGTAAAGATGAGAACATTGAAAGGATCGGTCACGCAATACGGATAACCCTTTACCAGTCGTACATAGTGCGAATGCGTCGAATTCGACGCATTCGTTTTTCGCTCTGTAAACCATGGTCTTTTGCCGCACCGCGGTCGGAATAATCGCAAACTACTGCTGAAAACCTACGGAATTACCTACCATCGAGAAAACCGTGTGCTGCACATCATTTTTTTCGAGAAAATCGCGGTTGAATGCACCTGGGTGAAGTTGAAATTTCAAGCGTGACGCACTTCATGCCGAGCACTGTACAAACAGCTATAACTTCGGTCTGGCTACTTCAAATTCAACAAATGACCGCTCATTGGAAAGCTATTGAACGCAGCTTTCCAACGATGTTTCATTCGATATAGCGCGAGGTAAAAGACTCAAGCGGCGAAGCTCGAAGTCCAGGAAACAGGTGAAGTTGAAATTTCAAGCGTTTGACTCTGGCACATTTCATGCTAAACGAGCATAGAGCAGTGTACAAACAGCTGTTACTAATTACTTCGGTCTGCCTACTTCAAATTCAACATATGACGGCTCATTGGAAAGCTATTGAACGCAGCTTTCCAACGATGTTCAAATTTTGATATAGCGCGAAGTAAAATACTCAAGCGCCGAAGCTCGAAGTCCAGGAAACGGGTGAAGTAACTAGTTGAAATTTCAATCGTGTGACTGTGACGCACTTCATGCTAAATGAGCATAGAGCACTGTACAAACAACTATAACGTCGGTCTGCCTACTTCAAATTCAACATATGACGGCTCATTGGAAAGCTATTGAATGCAGCTTTCCAACGATGTATCATTCGATATAGCGCGAAGTAAAATACTCAAGCGCCAAAGCTCGAAGTCCAGCAAACGGGTGTAGTAGAAATTTCAAGCGTGTGGCTGTGACGCACTTCATGCTGAAGTATACTGTATGTGTTTGCGCCCCGGTGCACAGCCCATGCGCGCATATGCGTGACATGCACCAAAAAATGAGCGCTAGAGCAGCCTGGTTCTGCTGGTGTTTGAATCTTGATAGATGAACTGGTGGATGAGCTGAAGCTGAACAGTGTACATTATTAATTTTATTGTCATGGTCCTCGAAATTGCTAATTCGGCCGCATTGCTCGAGTTATTGTTCGCCATGAATGGCAACGTTTCTACATGTTATCAGCTTGGTTTTAGTCTCATATGAAAGGTAATTCTACAAGCTTTCCAGAACTATAAAGGTGTCAATACAAATTATTTACCGTTTAGTCTCTATTATCAATCTAGTGGACCCCGTTTTTTATACATATAAATCCTGCGGCTGGTAAAGGGTTAATTCCCATCGTGGATAGGATAATTATTCAATTGACATCCCTACGCAAGAAGTAGGTCGTTATCATGAATACTGAAAAAATAATATTTTACCAAGCATGCCTGCGAAAGATGCAGAACACACTATTATTGATGCAGCCAGCCCGCAAATCGATTGTTTCTTGTGATTGTTTGGTTGACGGCATGTTACAAGGAACATGCTGTCAACCAAACAACAATTTATTTTCAACCAATCAAGGCTCATCTCATGTATTTCAAGTATATAATTAGCAGTCCTTGAGTCGTATACCCACTTGCCGGTAAAGGAGAAAACACATAAGAAGACACCGGGATTGTAATTACAATCATTAAATCTTAGTTTGTATCCACCCATTCTCCTCGGGCAAACACAATGAAGTACAGGGTAGTTATTTCTGCAAGTGAAAGCATATCCACTATGCATGCGGGCATAGTGGGATAGTCTGGATGGTCTAAGACCTTCTCGATTGAGAAACATAGGTTACCCGACGGTTCAGGTCCTGCTTGGAAGGTGAAGGAATTTGTCCAGCCGTGCTGCGACCCACAGATATTCGGGAACTCGTAGCCTGGCACTAGAGAAACATGAATGCTGTGAATGGGATTTTTCGGTCTTCTTGACCACTTTGCTGGTGGGCTGATATACTTACCTCCCACAGCTTTAGCAGCTGCATCTGCGCCTTTGATCTTTGCAGGGTGGCGGCGTTCCTACGGATTATGAAAACTCGGTCTAACCTCAAGTAGTCACGAGCGACCCGTGAAGCATATCCACTATTGCCACATGCTGAGATACGCTTTACCCCGAAAAGATTGTCTTGGGTTGAAAGGGGCATGTCAGCTGAGACTGCACCGAGTTGAGCAACACATAAAGGACGCTTGCACTGCATGCGCTATACACAGTGTAACATCAATGACGTGCTGGCCGTTATGGGTCAGTACACAGTTTTTTTATACCAGCGCGTGTGGCCGCTTGGTTTGTGGGCTTGCCTGCAAATCATGAGGTCCCGAGTTCAAGACCTGGGCTGCTGGCAACACATGAAGTCCTGAGTTCAAAACCTGGGCTGCTGGCAACACGTGAGGTCCGGAGTTCAAGACCTGGGCTGGCAACACATGAGGTCCTGAGTTCAAGACCTGGGCTGGCAACACATGAGGTCTGGAGTTCAAGATCTGGGCTGCTGGCAACAGAAACTAGGTTTAGTGCCATCTCAATCGTGCTAATGTGGCCCAGCGCCAATTTACATGGAATGAGTTGTGTCCACACCCACGGAGAACAGAACTAGGTACTCTCATGATCGGAGCGAGAGTAACAAGGATGCGGCCTATGGGGTTACAGGGCGATTACACGACCGTTGTGTTGAGAGACTCCTCTCCTCTCCCCTGACTTACGTGTAAGGTCTACATTTGACACGAGGATATATGGGAGAAGTGGTGGTCCGCCGATGCAAATTTTGAGTGACTATTGTCGGCTTCGAGGGCTTCATCGTCACTACATCCTGCCCCTTTTCTGCCAAGTATTCTCCTATAAAACCAGCAACTAAGTGACTATATTCAGGAAGCTGAGCAAAAAGACGTTACTTTAATAGCGTCTGGCGCCATCCATGCATGATTGGAGTCGTTTCCTTCAAAGCAGGTTGACACATCTTCCGGCACTGTACGCCCTAGGCCCTCCCGGCTGGGAACCACTCAGTAGAATATACTGGACTATGCAATCTGATCTGACCCTGCGGGAATTTGCGGAAAAAACTCTCGAAAACTTGCGCAAGAAATTGCGGCAGAAAGTGACAGAAAATGCGACGAAAAGCGCGGAATGATGCAGAACTTGCCAGGAATTCACGGAATTATTTGCAGAAAATTGCGGATTTGGGCCAAATAACGAAATTTGTTGCATCGTATATCTACTCGGGAGTCGTACTGTGCAAATACCCTACAGGATCATGGAAAGAACTGCGTGAAAAGTGCATAAAATGTGAGATATAGTGCAGAAAACAACAAAAAATGCGGGAAATGGCGGATTTTGCTGAAAATTGCGGGTTAGGGTCAAAATCGCGAAATTTGTTGCATCCGTGGAATCGCGATTTCCTGGAGGGATAGTCTGATGATTACCCGGCACACAAGACTTTTTAAAGGTTGCAGTACTGGTCAGGCGCGTAGCCGGCAGTGTTTCCAGGTTGCTTGGAAACCCCCCCCCCCGGGGTTGCAGCGCAGGCGACGATACCTTTGAAACCTACACAACTAGTAAAACTCTCCTGAGACTGGGTGCATGAGTATGCAGTTACAGGACGTACAAAGTGACAGTGCGGTGCATGCTAGCTGCACGCATGCACTTTGAGTGAGGTGTGAAACTACAACGTATTACTTCGCGAGTGCTTCGTGCGCACTAACTCAGTAGCTGGGCAGCTACGATCATTGTAAAAGTTCTCTTTCGTGTTGCGTTTAAAAAAATGTCTTAGATGTGAATGAACCAAGACACATTGACAAAACTGTAGTAACTTGTAATTTGAAGTCCCAGATTTGGCCTCTCTGGAGCTTGGAATTTGAAGATACCCTAAAGCTTTTCGCGGGGACTCTGCCCCCTTGACCCGCCGGGGAACAACCCCACCCCACCCCCATCTGGAAACCCCCTCCCTAGCCCTTCCGGCCACGCGCCTGCTCGTCCAAACAGCTTCTCGTCTAGAGTGTTTGAGGAATTGCTCAAAGGGTGGATAAAGTAGAGGCGATCAGAGAAAACTCAAAGTTTCCAGATCACCGCGCACTTCTCATGTACATACGAGATTTGTAGCGCAAGGGGAGTCTTGGCCCGCCTGCTACACAGCTGTCCCCTCCAGTCCCTAGCCTCATAATTGAAGAGTTGCTGCTTCATAGAAGCCTCCATCATGCGGTGTGTGGATAGCTGAACTATGTGAAATGTGTCTTTTTACTCTGTCCTCCAAACAGTTTGCTCTTCTCCTGGATGTCATTCCACGGAGTGATTCTGAAAGATGGAGGGCAGCACTCTCGGTTATCAGGGACCAGAGTCGAGCCACTGGAGTTGTCCAGTTTACTGAAAGTTTGGAGAACTTCCTAATAGGTGATGCAGACAATTGCAATGGTAAGTTTAATCAGTCAGAGCATCTCTTTCTCACTCCACTTACACTGGAATCCAAGTGATTCTGGCATACAGAGATAATGCAACAATGACAACAGGACACAGATTGAGGGGTAGTTGGCCGCAGCCAGATGCGAACCAGAAATCGAGACAAGTCTAGAAACAAGGACTGAGAACATAATGAACCATGATCTGTCAGGATCAGCTAGACCCCATAGCAGCTAATGACTCAGCCAGTCAGATTAGAAGACTTGCACACCTAAAATATTTGGCGATAAGGCGAGACCAAAAAAAAGGAGATTCCCAGGCCCTCCCGCACCAAAGTCGAGCCGTAGCCAACTTTTTTTTTAACAGTTCATACATGTACAGTACTGATCGTGTGAGTAGATCTGTGACGTGGAGTCACACAAACCCGAGCTTGTACGACTCCCTGATGTACAGATCAGGGCCATCGTTGGCCGAAATATAGAAAAATTGAACGGGTAAACCGCGTACCTGGTGTCTGTAACAAAAATTGAATAAAAATTACCGGAAAATTGTGTAAAAGAAGTTCAACATGGCATGCACACATATAGTCATGTACATATATGGGAAAAATATATAAAATAAAATTCGCCCGCCCACACCAATTTCACACGGGTCCTGCCCGGGAATCTCGATTTTATTTTGGTCTCGCCTAAGGAGCATGTTCGAATAAGACAGCAAGCAGATGCGCATCTGAAACATACATACCGGTGTTCACAGCATTTTTCAGCATTTTTGCAATGTTTCTCATTATATTGATCTTTCTGAATGTGTATGTTGGACTCAGCAGACAGTTCAGCCCCTATATGAGGCTCGCCCCTGTACAGAGTTCATTGCTCCAAATCCACTATACACAGTTCAAACTTCAAGACGTTTCACCCGTGGTGAACTGCGCTGACATCCACGGTCAGCTGGGCACTCACGACTCGGAGTGAGGATTAAAAGAATGCAGTCTAGGCCGCACCGCAAAAGTATTTTGTTTCGGCAGTAATAGGCAGAAAAATTCCGGTTGGCCAGCTTTCTTTTTTTTGCTGATATTTTGTATGCATGCTAGATCTAATTACCGGAACGCGGTACGGTATACACATGTGTACAATACACAGCGACGGAGCACGGGTAGCACAAGCTAGAAAGAATGGAAAATGCATTAGCTGGAGGACGAAAGAACGCGAAGAAGAAATAGGTTTGAGAATAAAGTAGAAAAAATGGAAATGTAGTCTGTGCCTCTAGCAGAGGGTTAGTGCATCTCGCCCTTCCAGCTAGGGATGAGAGCAGTGCTGTCAGATTAGCATAATATAATTGTGAACGGCTTTTCTCGATACATAGCGGGATGGTTTACTACCATGATTGAGAAACATAGGTTACAGGTTCAAGTCCTGCTGGGAAGCGGATCGATTTTTCTATATGCGACCCGCAGTTAAAGGGGAAGTTAAGGCAAAAATTAAAATTTCACCAGTTGTAGTCTTCGGGGTGCTGAGTCGAATGGTCTTGGTCCGAGGAAGCTGAGACGCTCCCTTCCTACTTGAATCCCAATCGAACTCGCGCACTTCCACCGAAACTGGGTGACTGCGCCCTACTAGATGGGGATTTGTATGCAAAATGTCACTAAAAGCGCCATTTCGTTCTTATAAAAGCACGGATGACCGCGATTGGCCCATATGTTGTAGTCTTTTGGACGCTGAGTCGACTGGTTTTGGTCCGAAAAGGCTGCGATGCAGCGTTCGCCCCTAATTCCCAATCGAACATGGTTGAACAAGCGGTCACGTGCTCCTGCGTACACCAGTCACCTGGTCACCGTGCCTGCAGGGTACAACTTCCAGCCTGTTTTGACCTTTTTTGGGTGCAGTCCTGTCACTCGAGTTGAACCTTGGTGTGAAAGTTGTCGCCTGCTGGCGTGGTGACCAGGTGATTTGGGCACCCAGGAGCACGTGACCGTTTCTTCAACCATGTTCGATTGGGAATAAAGGAGGAACGCTGCATCGCAGCCTTTTCGGACCAAAACCAGTCGACTCAGCGTCCAAAGGACTACAACATATGGGCCAATCGCGGTCATCCGTGCTTTTATAAGAACGAAATGGCGCTTTTAGTGACATTTTGCATACAAATCCCCATCTCGTAGGGCGCAGTCACCCAGTTTCGGTGGAAGTGCGCGAGTTCGATTGGGATTCAAGTAGGAAGGGAGCGTCTCAGCTTTCTCGGACCAAGACCATTCGACTCAGCACCCCGAAGACTACAACTGGTGAAATTTTAATTTTTGCCTTAACCCTTTACCGGTCTACCATAAGCGTACCGATACTATAGTATCGGTACGTTTGGCCCTCATTTTTTTGGGGTCTTGTTGCTAGGAGACAGCTAAAATGGCGCTCTACGCGTAGCTGAGGTCCAAGGCTTTCTGACGATGTGCAAAACAACCATGCTTACCATACAAATTTTTGCCGTATCGATCGACTGAAGTTTGTTGAAATTGGAAAAGACGACCATCCGCCATGCGCGCATTTCAAGAATGCGAGTGCATCTCTTGGGGCCGTGTTTGACAAGCGCTCTGAGAGCAGTAACATCACTAGTCCAGGCTGGATGTCCCGGGAGGTTTTGCAGTGTAGTGTGTTGAGAAAAAGAGCTCCGTTGAGTCCTGCTAGTTCAAAAATATATCGTCCACGAATGAAGAAACAAAATTCTCCAAACAGAGAGGAAGCCTTCTTGCTGCCGACACGGCGACAGCGACTGTCACAAGGACTCGTCAGGTGCGATCAGCTGATTCGCCTGGCTGTGAGAATCACGGCATGCGTAAGCTCGCGCCTGAGTACTCATCTGAGCGAGAGTGAATCTGACGCGAGCAGCGCTGAGATGAACAAAACGAAACTGCGATATCGTGCAATGGGAATTGCTGCTGCTGGCGTATCGCCGATGGCGAGGTGTTGGTGTTCAATGGCGGTATTGTAGAGAGCCTACATTTCTTGTAAAGACGTAGCCCTTACCTGATTGTTTATCGTACGACTTCAGCTCCATCACGAACTTGGTATGCCCTTCGTGCTGTGATATTCGTGTATTTCATTCGCAATTGTATTTTCTCTCAACTTGAAGGGCTACCATGGGCCCTATCCTTGCCTGGACCTAGTCATATTTGAATTTTCTGGACGCGTTCAGGCACACAGATTTTGAAAATATATGGTTTACCCATACCTACATCACATGGTTCTTGAGTTATTGCTGGTTGTGTGTACATGTGTTTGCGTGACCACCCCTCACATACATTGAGTTAGACCGGCAAAGGGTTAACTTCCCCTTTAAAGCGGGATTCACAGAAGCTTTTTTTGGCGATGCAATGGGCGATGCGATCTGCGACGGAGGCATGTGATGTAAAATCACGAATTACCACTCACGGAAGAAGTCAGCGATGCGACGACGCCTTGCTGATTTGGCGCGAAGTTCAATGTAGGTGGATACGTCACCATGGTGTTCTTGTGGCTTGGTACAACTTGTACAAATTTACAAGCAACTCTTGAACCTTTGTACAACTTTGCTGCAGAAAGGTCAAAATTGTACGCCATATCTCCTGTTGCATCGCAAAAGTTGAGTTAAGCTCAACTTCTGCGATGGCCCAGTTGCGGCAGGTGCGTGAGCTGCGAGATGTAAGCGATTTGGGAATCTCCCAGTTTCGTGGCCGTCTCATCGCGCATCGCATCGCAAAAATGCTTCTCTGAATCCCGCTTAACCCTTTAAGAGCCGCCCCATACTTGAATGCGTCGTAAACGACGCATTCAAATGCAAAACTTCAAAAGATCGTAACTCAGTCCAATCTCGCTCAAATCCATCGATCGAAATATCCAGGGCGAAGAGAAAACTCTCACCTGTCGGGAGAAACAATCCGCGAAGCGCTGCGAGCAACGGTTCCCGAGATAAATCACTCGTAAGTTGAGCCGCGATCGCGGCAATTTCAAAAGCGCGCAGTGCAACTTTAGTATTGAGATTTTTGAGACTTTTCGTCACGCTGGTTTACTCGAATTTGCACGGGTTTCACTGTTGATATTGTCAAGAGTACACAGCAAAAAAATTGGAACTCCACGATCGAGCAGAATGAAATATCTGGAGCGGGACGCAATTGGACGCATTTGGGGTATTTTTCGTACTGTCGCTGTGATCTAGCGCTGGATAGACGGTGTGCTGGCTATCATGATCAACCTCATTCTCTTCCTCTCGCGGAGACCGTTCCAGGAAGCCCTAGATTGTGAGGATTGAGTGAGTAGAACTGAAGCTATGATCCGAGGAACACGAAAAAATGCAGATTTTTGAAAATTTCCTGTGGCTCTTAAAGGGTTAATTGTGAACTCGTGGATTGGCACAAGGGTAATATGGATGCAGCGAATGGTATTTTCCGTCTTGACCACTCTGACGCTGAGTGTGATCTACTCACCTCCCACCGAGGGAGAAGCTGCATCTGCGCCTTGATCCTTGAAGGTGGTGGCGTTCCTTTTTTGATATTGATATTGATATTATATTTTCAAGGATTCTCCAGAGGCAAATGGATGCCTATCAAAGGGAGTCTCCTGGGGAAAGGAAGTGAAGGTGGCTGTTATGAGAGAGGGAGGAAGGGACATGACAAGGTGAACAAATAAAATAATACAAACAGGAACAGCAGAAGCTACTTGCAAACATTTGGTATACCTTGCACAGAATACTTGTGGTGCAGATAGTGTCTACCTTTGGATATGGAAAACTTGGTCTGACCGAGCCTCACACAAAATGTGAATTTTTTTAATATAAGATTTTTGAAGGATGAGTCGGGAAGTGAACTGCCTGAAAAAAATGCCAACCCCACCCGTACTTGAACCCGGGACCTTGCTTGTCTTGAGCAATGTTCTAACCATTTGAGCTATGGGACCAGGCCATACCAAGAAGGCGCTGACAAGACATAGTGTTTCACTCCAAAGGCAGCTCACAACACGTTTGCTTTGTGATTTTTACTTTGTGCTTTGTGTAGTTACCTCGCCCGGAACATTTTCTGCCAGCAATGTTGCCGTTGAACAAGGCAGTCACAACAGATCAGTTGAGGACATTCCAGAATCGTTCAATTCGGGCTGGGAGTCAGAATTTGACTCTGACCTGGATCAAACAGACAGACCGCTGCCGCACAGCGATGCCCGTTACTCTTGGATCTCGCTCGACAAAACACTTCACTATATGCGAAAGGAGATACCTCTTCCTGGATCCACTCGGGTGCTGGATTGTAACTGTGTCACTGTTGACGATTATAAAGGTAACTTCTGATTTCTTGTCACCAGCTTTGTACTATTCAATGGGCGCTTTCGATTACACAGTCTGAACGCAGGTTTTGTAATTGTCGAATGAGCAGATTACGGCCATGTAAACGAATGACTACAGGTAAAAATCATAAATGGTGATCCCGCACACCCTCGCACGTACGTGGACCTAGCATGGCGTGTACATCGAGTGCGTACATTCTCGCGGGAGAATTAGAAATTCCGCTCTCTCTTCAGAATCGACGGAATTGGATTCCGTCGATTCTGGTGACGGAATTTGTGTAATCGAGCGGTGCATGCACCGTAATGAATTCTAGAATGGACGGAATTGTGTGTGGTCAAACGAGCCCAATGAGGTGGGTTGAAGCAATGCATCTGCTGTACCTTAGTGTAATGAGACCTCAAGAATACGTAAGCGTTGCGTTCTACACACCACCCCTGGCACTGCGAATAACGTGTTGTCCTCTGGGGTAGACTGCAGAACATTTATGAACTTAGTAGACCCAGGTGCTCGAAGTCCGTACACTTTTACAGTGTGTGTTTGCCGAGCTGAAACTCACACTAGCAATGATCACTTGCCAGAATCCTGCTCGTGGATGGAAGGTATCTTGTCCAAGTTTGTTCTGAGGCCAGGCTCGATTGAACCAGGCCATCTTTCGATCCGATCTGTTTCTCTGGAGTTCGCTGATTTTTCATATCAAATTTTTGTGTCGCAGAGGGTACTCTAAGTCCGTACTGATCAGAGGTGACTCGAAATACACACATATTTCTGCTAATTGCTAACTTGCAATCCCTCGGTTACGACGAAAGCACCGAAGGGATATGTTTGGGATGTGCCTCCACCAGTATTTCTTGCAAAAGCGTAGTTTGTTGCCGAAATGCAAGCTGTTTTTAGTCGGCTCAGAGAAGATTTTTGCATGAAATGTAACCCAATTTATATTTCGTATGGACACTCGAAAACCCACTGGCGTGGTATGGGACTTCTGCTTATCCTAGATCCCTGAAAATTGCGACGAGGAGAACATACCACACTGTCCCCTCCATAAAATATTTGAGTCGAATACAATAACAGAACATGAAATTATGGGCGTACGCACTTAGGATACCATGTACGGACTTCGAGCACCTGGGTCTACTGTGAGTCAACAAATATTCGGCGCATATCTAATTTCGCGGCTATTTTCGGTCTGGTCATGTTTGGCCGAAAATTTGTTGTGGCCAAAATTTTGTTTTGCAATGTTTAGTGTGACAGTGTATACAGGCGGCAGCAGTACAGGCCGAAAATTTAATGCGGTCGAAATGGGTTTTAGCCCTGGGAGGCCGAAATTTGAATGGGCCGAAAATGTGTAGACTTTCAGGATGTTACTTGGCCTGATAGCAGATGGTGGGATGGTCTAAGACCTTCTTGATTGAGAAACAGAGTGTACCAGGTCCAGGTCCTGCTTGGAAGCGGAAAGAATGTTTCCAGCCGTGCTGCAACCCACAGATAATTGGGAACTATTGCAGCACGGATGCAGCGAAAAGGATTTTCGGTCTTTTTAAAACTACTTTGTGGTGGGTCTGATCTACTCACCTGTCACCGCTTTAGAAGCGGCATCTGCGCCTTGATCCTGGAGGATGGTGGCGTTCCTACGCATACTTTATTCAAAACTCGGCCTTAAGCCGAGACTCACTTGAACCGTGAATCTCTTTGGGCCAGATATCGGCAAGAACAACAGTAAGAGTTGGGGTGATTCTCTGGATTGTGTGGGCCAATACTGGGCAACAGTTTGAAATTAGACTGTAGGAAGATCTTGACGTAGCCTGCGTCTTACATTTGGGTGGAAAGTTTGCTGATTGTTTTCAAACTAAAGAAATGCTTAAATGAATCCTTTTTCTTCTTCTATCTGTTTGTGCTTTGTGGCCAACCAATGGTACAGAGCTGTATGGACAGCTAGGAACTAGTGTCCAGCTCACCGCCACTCTGCAGGGACCGAGTGCCAGCAGGCCACGTGCTCTGGCAGGTACTGTGGGGGACATCGTTGAAGTGTTTGACCGGCCGTCCGACACAACGTACCTGGTAAAGCATACCGTGACTGGGCACGTCGGCTTGGTTGATGTAGACCATGTGTCAACAACTGGCAAGATCACATTCCCCGAAGGTAACTCTTGCTACGTCCTAGAACACTGAGACATAACATGTGATACATGTTATATCTCAGTGTTCTCAGTGTTCCGCCGAAGTTTTGCGCATACAGTATGCACCAAACTTCGGCATCAATTGGAGCCTTGATGGAAGAAAGTGTGATGTAATCATCGTTGTAGATAGAGTGGTATCAGAACATGCATGCGGTGCTACCAATGCTGTAGGCAGCGAGCTGTTTCGGCAAACGGCTTCATCAGTACAGCTACAAGCTTTAGGTAAGCTGAACAAAGGAGGAACCACAGACATTAAAGGGGACCTGTCACCAACATTTTTCTTTGTCTTTTCTTGTAGTCTTTTGGCTCCTGATCGTGATGGTGTACTTCATTTTTCTCTGCGATGACTGGAAGTGGGTGAAAACGTGAAGAGAAGATCCCCAAAATTGTCCCGAAGTACCGAGTGACGTCACGCCGGACTGGTCCTCCACGCGTACATTTGTCATCAAAAACGAAGTCCAGCGGTAGCACGTGCGCTGGTTGATCGAGCTAGCTGTTCCGATGTACGGTGCACGTGTGCCTTCTGAACTCTAGCACAGATGGGTATGTCGTACAGAAGGAGAATGCCAAAGAGGGAGAGACCCACGTGCAGCTACACAGCCAAATCAAACTATAAAAAGCAGGTGAGCTTTCACCTTTTTGACTTCTTCTGCGAGGATAGATACAATTGGGTGAACTCACCCATTCCACAATACTCCACAAATTTCCGAACCATTCCATTATATACGTTACGGCCAATGGCCTACCATCTGCACGTGCATTACCTAGCAACAAATGCCTACCTGCTGTGGTGTAATTTCACAACTTGCCTCTTGCTGACTTTTCGACACACTGCTTCATCACACTTGACATACTTTGACTTTTCTGCGGCTCGGCACCCCGCCATCGGGGCCAGTCGTCACTCTACACCTGTTTCCTATCATGGTCTCCCTGCTTCACACCTGACTCATACTCACAGTCATAGCTTGCTACTGCCCAGCGCCCTGCCATTGGTGCAGGTGGAAAATCTACGCCTAGCGCCTGATCTGTATTATCCAGCCTCCCTGCCTTGCGCTTGACTCGTACTGTGCTACGGTCCGACGCAACATCATCATTGACATCAATGCAGGCCAGCTTTACACCTGGCTTTTTTAGGGTTGTTTTCCCTCCTCCCCATTAGCAGAATAGATCGCGCGATTCGGGCGGAACAGGCACATATTTAAACCGCCCGTTTGCAGCCTTAGGGACATCATTCACTACCTGAAGAAGGCCATTGGCCGGAACGTTGTATATAATGGAATGGTTCGGAAATTTGCAAAGTATTGTGGAATGGGTGAGTTCACCCAATGGTATCTACTAGGAAACTGCAGGAAGCCTCCAAGCTTCTTTTCTGCGAGGATCTTAAATTTATTTTGTGAGCACGAAAGTACGTCGTTGTTTTGAACTTTTCGTGTGAGGAACAACACGATGATGAGTGTGTGTGTGCAGAAAACAGTACACCTCCGGCTGGCGATAACATCACCAACCCGAAACCCAAAGGAACGCAATGTAGCTACGTGAAAACGATTCATCTGACGATTTTGCTGAAGACGCAGATGACTCAGACGTCTTTCATTTCAGAGCCTCGTGGGCAACACCGCCACCTTCGATACAACGAAATGATTAACAAGTACGAGGTATGTGTGGCACACTAACAGCAAACAAATATCCTTCCACTCCTTCATGGTTACAAACAAAACAAAGGGTTGGCGCTTCGCGGAGGAAGTACCAGTGCGACAAACTGCTGCCGATGTTTGTTTGTTTTCTCCCTTTTTGGCATTCCCATTGTGTGCAACATACACATCAGTGTCCGAGTTCGGAAGGCACGGGTACACCGTACATTGAGCAGTTTCCTCGATCGACCAGCCCACGGACTGGATTTCGTTTTTCACGACGAATGTACGCGTGGAGGTCAAGTCCGGCGTGACATCACTCGGTACTTCGGGACAATTTTGGGCACCTTCTTTTCAAGTTTTCACCCACTTCCAGTCATCGCAGAGAAAAACAAATAACACCATCGTGATCAGGAGCCAAAGAACTACAAGATAAGACAAAGAAAAAGTTTGGTGACAGTTCCCCTTCAAGATAGCTCGTTGCTCTAGCGCCAGAGTGTTCTAACTATGAAAAGTAGTGAGCGATGCGTAATGCAGCAGCCTACCAAGAGTGCGCAACAAGTATGCAGTTTTATGTGATTTATTCCATCTATTCCTGTTCAAGGGAAATTGCAGATGGATTTGTGCTTGACAATCTGAATCTTGCTACTAATCACCTGGCTTAACCGACTGCTCTGCTCTGTGTGTGTGTGTGTGTGTGTGTGTGTGTGTTTGTGTGTGTTTGTGTGCATGTATATGTGTACATGGGTGTGTACATGTGTGTTGTGTATGCATGTCCTTTGGATACATGTACACACGTGTGCATGTGTTTTTGCAAAATCGGTCCATTTTTGCAGAATCATCAGCTGAACTCATTGAGCGGTTTCATAATAAGGTAAGATATGATTGATTTTGCACGGAAATTAACCCTTTGCCGGTCTAACTCAATGTATGTGAGGGATGGTCACACAAATACATGTACACACAACCAGCACTAACTCAAGAACCATGATGTAGGTATGGGTAAACCATACATTTTCAAAATCTGTGTGCCTGAACGCGCCCAGAAAATTCTAATAAGACTAGGTCCAGGCAAGGATACGGCCCACGGTAGCCCTTCAAGTTGAAGGAAAATGCAATTGCGAATGAAATACACGAATATCACGGCACGAAGGGCATACCAAGTTCGTGATGGACCTGAAGTCCTACGATAAACAATAAAGTAAGGGCTACGTCTTTACCAGAAATGTAGGCTCTCTACATTCCCGCCATTGAGCACCAACACCTCGCCATCAGCGATACGCCAGCAGCAGCAATTCCCATTCCACGATATCCAAGTTTCGGTTCGTTCATCTCAGTGCTGCTCGCGTCAGATTCACTCTCGCTCAGATGAATACTCAGGCGCGTGCTTACGCATGCCGTGATTCTCACGGCCAGGCAAATCAGCTGATCGCACTTGACGCGTCCTTGTCAGAGTTGCTGTTGCCGTGTCAACAGCAAGAAGGGTTCCTCTCTGTTTGGAGAATTTTGTTTCTTCATTCGTAGACGATTTATTTTGAACTAGCAAGACTCAACAGAGCTCTTTCCCTCAACACTGTACACTACCATGCCTCCCGGGAGATTCAGCCTGGACTGGTGATGCTACCGCTCTCAGAACACTTGTCAAACACGCCGCCAAGAGATGCTCTCGCATTCTCGAAATTCGCGGATGGCGGATGGTCGTCTTTTCCGACTTGAACAAACTTCAGTCGATCGATACGGCAAAAGTTTGTATGGTAAGTATGGTTGTTTTCTACACCGTCAGAAACCCTTGGACTTCAGCTACGCTTAGAGCGCCATTTTAGCTGTCTCCCGGCCAGCAACAAGACCCTAGAAAAATGATGGCCAAACGTACAAATACTATAGTATCGGTTCGCTTATGGTAGACCGGTAAAGGGTTACAACATGTAGGACTATAATACCAATCAGGACCCGTGAGCAGCCGCAAGCTCTGCACCCCGTCATACAGTGACAACCCCATGCCCAGTCACAAAACACAACAACCAGTCGCAGTTTCCACTGTGCTCCAAGACCAGTCACCAGAAATCAATGTGCAGGGAGCTGGACAATCAATGATAGAATCTTCCTGAGCACTGTCAGTAAAAAAATGGGCCGTAGGTGAGCGACTGGTCCCCTTGATTTGCCAGGCTTTTGTCGCGGAATAAGCGACCCACTACCGATGCTGTTCAGGGGTAGGCCTGTCCCGACTGCAGGGTTGAGGACCTGGGCGATATTGGAGTAGATGAGGGCAGGTGAGTGCTTTAGCAGCCCCTCTGGCATGTTATCTGGCCCACTTGACCTTCCATTATTCAACTTTCCAGCTGCCGGTGTCACCTCTGCCTCAGGAATGGGCCGCTCAGGCTGGAGTTACTGAATAGCCCAATCCTGGTTGGCAGGGCCCTGACGCCACAGTGATAGTGCAGTGTCTGCTCCAGAGCCGGGTGAGCCGGGTAATCGACCCGGTTGGGCGGCGCTTGGGCCAGGTTGAAGATATAGTACCGGGTCACCTGTGACCCGGTTGGTACTTTACACGTTCGAACTTTGAAAGGTCTGACTACATGGCTTGTATGTGTGACAGATCATGCAGAGGCGTGCGTCGAATACATATGTACCCGGCTCCGACCCGGTTGAAATGGTTGTGCCAGGTACACGTGTACCCGGCTGTCCTACAACCCTAGAGCAGACACTCAAGTGCACCAGGCTTGGGCGTGTACAGCTTAGAAAAGGGGTTGGTGATTTGGATGGCTACTTTTATCGATCTGTTGAGTCCGTAGTGATCGATAAAAACATGTGCGGTCCATAGAGGGTTAATTTCAGAGTCCTCTTTACTATACAAAAGAAAAGAAAAAAAGGACCAAGGAACTACAAGTTACACTAAAATGTCCACTAGCACCACCAGTTACTAAACAATCAGCTCATGCGATAACATTGCACGACACTGACCGACGGTACTGACGTTCTACAACTAACTGGCTAACAGCTCTAGCACATCTTGGGTCTCCATCTGAGTCCTTTCCATTTCAGTACTATGATAGCGTATTAGCAGTAGTTTCTGTTATATACATGAGGCATTCTCAAAGTCTAGTCGGTAGAACCAATGTGGTACTATCAGTCTACTACATGTTGGTATTGTACAGCTTGTACACCAATCACACACTACACTGCAACCACCACAGCCTCCTAGGACTACTTGATGTGAACATGAACAATATTAATCAAAGAATGGAAAATGGAAAGAGAGAGAGAGAGAGAGAGAGAGAGAGAGAGAGAGAGATCTAAGAGCTGCCGAAAACACAACATTCCTCTAGCTTCCTCTAGCATCACTGTCAAGGCAACAGCTCTAGGACTCCAGAAGAGCCCAGACAACTAAAGGCAGCTGAGCCAAGCTGAACCGGGCTCACGCTAACCCGGTGCTACTATGTACGCATACATGGAAAGGTCAAAGTCAGTGACACATTCACCACAAATGTCTTGTGCACGAAGCAGACCACACTAACGAGTCACACTGAAACATACAACCCGATGACTGCAATGGATTCCTAACAGGGCGCATGATGCTCTAGAGTAGGCATACATACATAGACTAGACAGTATACCAAGTCAATGTTACCATACGTACAGTGGTCAATGGGTATCATTGTGGGGGCACAATATGTTTACAATGTACTTAGTATCTCATTTCTAAAAACCCGTACACCACCATTGCTGGTGCGCAGACCGAAGAACCATACTCATGCTTGTGATACTGATCCCAAACACGATCAGTTCCTCCAGGCCACTAAGCACCCAATTCTAAACCATATCCAACCGAAGCTATTGTCAAAGCTGCATGGAAGATCAAGAACATCTGGGTAGATTTTCCCGCCTGGTATGCAGCTGTCTGATTAAGAATCAGGCTACATTTCCACCAGCAATAATCAGTCCTGGAGATGTCCTAGATAGGACATCCCATGACCAAGCATGCATCTATGCTGTTCCCATAGTGATGCATCTATGCTGTTCCCATAGTGATGCATCTATGCTGTTCCCATAGTAATCGTTACCAGTCGGGGAGATGTCCTATCTAGGACATCGCACTCTGATTGGTCACCTGTCCCAGGGTTGTCATGGAAGCGTCGGCTGCACACACGCGATGAAAGGAAGTGCTGCGTGAGCATTTCTGAATGTATGTGGAGCAGGAAGTCGTAAAATACCAGGGAACCGTAAAATACCGGTATTTTACGACTCCCTGATGTGGAGGATGCACGATCGTAATGGCGATGGATTTCTTTCCGAATTGGTCAAGTTTGAGGGAATAGGCGGAGAATATCAGAGATCGACGGGGATTGAGGTAGCGTATATTCGATTTGCCATCGAATACCCGACCGAATGGCCGTTTTCGTTTGGGGATTTCATGTAGGGTTTCTCGTAGCCACGCGGCGCTTCTTTGGAAACGATTGGTTCTATTTTGAATGTTTTGCCTTTGGAATGTTTCTTCATGCCCCGTGTGTTCATTTCACCCCAAACCTGGCCATGCAGAGGAGGAAGACGAGGCAGCAGGCGCTAGGCCCGTAAATTACTGCCTGGAAGATATTATTTGGCCAAAGCATGTTGGCGTTTTCAATTTCTTGGATACGACAGCTCTTGGCTAAAACTGGACCTTGGATGGTCTGTCTTGGACATCAACCGAGGATGTACCACATTAGGCGTGGTGGTCATGGACGTATCGCCATCGCTTTCAGCCAGACCTTTCTGCAATCTGAAACCAATGGCGAAAGTAAAAACTTCATCGCAGCGGCAGCTACTGCTCTGCTGAAAGTGCGAACACAAATTGCTTCGCCAATCCCGGGCCTCTTGTGCACTTGCAATTTTCAATGCGACCAAAACGATTCGCTTGTCAGTTCCTTTGTCCAGGCGTACTCCACAACGAGGAAAATAAAATTGGTGAAGGCAAGAGGCAAGATACGAATCTTGACTCGCTTGAGGCAAGCCGCCAGGAGAACGACAACCTTTGAGACGAAAGGCCCTCGTTGTGTTTGTTTTGAGTGCGACATGTTCATCTTCCTCGGACGCGACACAAAGTTTTGAGTCACGTGTCACGATTACTATGGGAACAGCATAGATGTATGCTTGGTTCCGTGATGTCCTATCTAGGACATCTCCAGGACTGGTGACTGGTGACTCAAAACTTTGTGTCGCGTCCGAGGAAGATGAACATGTTGCACTCAAAACAAATGCAATGAAGGCCTTTCGTCTTGTAGTCGTCGTTCTCCTGGCAGCCTGCCTCAAGCGAGTCGAGATTCGTATCTTGCCTCCTACCTTCACGAATTCTACTTTCCTCGTTGTAGAGTACGTCTGGACAAAGGAACTGGCAAGCGAATCGTTCTGGTCGCATTGAAAATTGCAAGTGCACCAGAGGATTGGTGAAGCAATTCGTGTTCGCACTTTCAGCAGAGCAGTAGTACTTTCGCCATTAGTTTCAGGCAGCAGAAGGGTCTGTCTGAAAGCGATGGCGGTACGTCCATGACTACCACGCCCAATGGGGCACGTCCTGGATTGATGTTCAAGAAAGACTCCCAGGCCCAGTTTTAGCCAAGAGCTGTCGTATCCAAGAAATCAAAACAATGTCAAGAGCAAGCCAAGGCCAAACATCATCTTCCAGGCAGTATATTACGGGCCTGCTGACTTGTCTTCCTCCTCTGCATGGCCAGGTTTTGGGGCTAAAGGAACGGACGGGGCACAAAGAAACGTTGCAAAGAAAAAATATTCAAAATTCAGAAACAAACGTTTCTGAAGAAGTGCCGCGTGGCTACGAGAAATCCCACATGAAATCCCCAAAGGAAGACAGCCATTCGGTCGGGTATTCCATGGAGAATCGAATATATACTCCCTCATTCTCTGCCGATCTCCGATATTCTCCGTCGATCTCCGATATTCTCCGCCGACTCCCTCAAACTTGGCCAATTTGCAAAGAAATCCATCGCCATTGCGATCGTGCATCCTCTACATACACTCAGAAATGCTCGTCCAGCACTTCTTTTCATCACGAGTGCGCGATCGACGCTTCACCTGCTGGGAGAGTATGCGTGTACTCGAGTCTCATCCTGAGCACGTTTTTTTCTTCTTTTTTTCAGCTCCAGTATAGCTGTATTTTTCATTGCAAAGCCGTCATCGATTGTTGTGTTCGTTGTTCAAACGAAGTGGACATTCAATCATGAAGGCAGAGGACATAGGAGCCTGATTGGAGTTTCTTGTGGCATAGGACGGCCACACAGAGACACTTTGGGATTTTCTGAATATAAAATACCGTACGCACGATGCTGAGATCAATTTGTGCGATATCAAATTGTTTGTGATCTACCACATCGAGCAGAACGGGATCCAAACACAAGCTTACCGACGGTTAGGCTGCCGACCTGACTGGACAAATGATCCCTGGCTTCACCAGACGCCAGACGTCGGACACCATGTCCTTTGCCGCGACGTCCATCTCCAAAAAGAACTCCATCTTCGTCGTGAAAAGGCTTGATATACTCAATATTCAACCGAGATTCGCGGTCTCACCCTTTCTCAGATCGAATCATTTTTTGTTGTAGCAGTTGCAGGGCAGATCCCCGCCACTACTTCAACAGAAGATGGCTCCAAAGCATGCCTGGAACAAGCCATATCGAGGTTGCAAGCCACCCCTCTCAGCACTTTTTTTGAAGAAATTCGAAATTTCAATGGTGGAAGATATACTATGAAGAGAATTTCAAAAGTATATTTCGCGGAGCGATCGCTCAACCTACGTCATTCAAACTTTGCAGGATGGTTCAGACGTACATGCTAGGCATGGAACCACAGAAGATGATATCATAGCTGACACACAGAGTCACACACACAGCAGATTCGTGTGCACAGATACTAAATTAGTGGACGTCGTCATCTTCTTCCCGCTGATCTCAAATGTACGATGACGTGCTATTTCGCCTGACGGTTGTGATTAGCCAAAACCAATCTATTGCCTTTTCCGAAAAATTGGAGCAAAATCAGTTTTTTCGTGGGTCGCGGGAAATGGTCCGTTTCCAAGAAGAAAAGAGATGCTGCCACTGCTGCAACTCTCTCGTGTGCTCCCAATGCAATTCAAAATCAGGTGGTTCTTCCTTTATCTCATTCCAAAGCCGTACAGGATAATTAGTGGTTTTGGCCCACGTAGACAAGCGCTTGCTGATAATTCACAACTTCAAAACAACGAGCGGATGAGGACGAAGCTACACATGCTGAAGAACAAGCATGCACAACACAAGTAAAAACAAAGAGAAACGGATAACAGACTGGGCGCAGACAAAGGTGTGAAAACACAGTGCACACGACTAACTCAAACAGCCAGAGGCCGGAGGGCTACAATGAACACTGGAAAACGCCGTACACACAAGCACTCGAACAGCCAGAGGCCGGATGGCTACAATACTGAACACACACCTACACACACACACCGTGACACACACACACAGTGACACACACACACACACCAGAGGCGGATCTAGGGGAAGGCGCGGTGGGCGCGCGCCCTCCCCTCAAATATTTCGATTTTTTAGTGCATGCACGTGGGCAGTTGCGCAAGTGTTTGCACATGCTGTGACAAGTAGTTCCTAGTGTCAGATAAGAAAGTTCTTCTGAACACGGAATAGTTGTTCTCTTAGACTTTGGTTGACTTTTAGTTTTGAAATTAGTGTTCAGTTGACGAACTTGTATAGCTAAGTCGGTGAAGGGGATGGCACACCGCCCGCCCAAGCGGCCAGGGAGCCAACAAACTCTCCACGGATTTTTCGCAAAGCGAACTTGCGCTTCGTCAGCTGCTCAGTCGAGCGATCCGTCTTTGGAGGAGAATTCGGACCACAGCAAAGATCCTGAGATCGAGGTCTGCTCAGACTCTGATCTTCCCCAAATGGAATCCGAAGTAGATTCTGACGACGATGGGGACTGTCAGTAGTAGTGATGCGAGTCAGGAGCGTTTACCTGTTGTAACTATCGCAGATGACGACGTTGTGACTGTCACGAATGTGGCTGGTGGCACTGCATTCTGACTTGTGTCACATGATTGTACATAACACGTTACATGCCAATATTTGCTGTAGACATATGCATGTGTATATAAATGCTGAAACCGAACCCAATGCTCACACTACGATTGTTTTCTTGCTAATGTATTTCCACTCCATTGCTGGACATGCCCATCCAAGTAATCGTATATTTTACTATTTTGCCATTATTGTTCTCGATCTCAGCATGTCTTGAGCTTTGAAGCACTATCTTTACACAATTCAATGTAGTGCGGCTATGTTCTACTACAGCCAGAGTCCTCAATGAAGTGGTTGAAAAAGTGGGAGTGAGTGCATGTGCTAAAATAGTAATTCTACATAACCGCTAAGCCTATGACGTACAATAGCCGCTATGTCGTAATGTGTACAAAATACATGTACCGCATGGGTTCCCAGTCATGAATATTACCCGCGCCCTCCCCTCAGCTGAACTCTGGATCTGCCACTGCACACACACACAATGGTGCTACACTGTACAAACAGGAGTCAGGCAAGACTGAGAGAACACAAGAGGACAAGGTACCACAGACTCACACCGAGACCCTCCGCGAAACAATTTGAAAATGCTCAATTGAATACAAGGAACAAAACATGACGCAGGGCAGACAAAGCGTACTCACCTATGGATGAGCTGCCGTAACAGAGCTGAGCAGTTCCAGGAAATCGGAGCCATGGTGAGGTCGGGGTGAGCGGACAAGATAAGAAGAAGGAAAACGGAAGACGATCTCAGGGTCGTCGAGAACCATCGATCAATTAGGCGCCAATTGTCATCGGGGTTGAGGACCCGACAATAGACTTCTCTGTTACTCGCACTGAACCTCTCACTTGCCTCCCACGTATACAACACTCAGCAGCCCAGATCATTGTTCCGATTTCCATGACGGTTCAAGAAGAAACAAAAGCAAAACTCCAGAGAAAAAGGAGAAAAAGGCACTACAAATACAAGCACGTATGCGCCAAGTATAGCAACCTGCGCAGTCCACACGCAGAAGCGAACTCCAGCGCCAAATGGGACCTCGTAGGGGTCCAAAGGACAACAAGAACAACAGACGTATCTCCACCATAAGTTAGCCATGAGAAAATCGTTCTGAGGGCATCCCTTTGCCAATGCGTTGCTCGAGTTGCTTGAGCTGGCTACTGCGCTGTAGTGATGCTTTATGTACTCGCCTTAGCTAACATAGGATTAACCGTAGTGGGTTACCAACACATCCAGAGTGCGGGACCTGGTGCCCCTAACTGGGCCCACCTGGTGCCCCTAATGGCTTAGCCACTTTGCCACTCTGGCATGCATTCATAACTTGCTAGGTGGTTTAAGAACAACACAGTCCCTATCACCACAGGTCATATTGGCTCACCTCTTTTTCTCACCGCATTATATGCTGAATCTGTACCTTGATCCTTAAGAGGGTAGTGGCACTCCTGCGCATTTGGAAAAAGCAATCTGACTGACTCTCATGGGTATCCTTCAAGTGTGTTCAGTTCTATCGTGAGGGGATATTGGGTAAAGGTTTCATGTTGTCACTTCATTGTTTAATTCTGCACAGTTTAATCTCTGTTGGATCTGTTCTTGGTGTGTCTGCACAGGAAAATCATTCGGTGGATGTCATGTGGGAGAAGTTCATCTCCTGCTTGCACACCGGCCCCATGGGACCGCCAAAAGATGCCAGCAAGCACGCAGCGCCTCTGGGATCGTTCAAGCCGATCGCTGGGTTGCGCTACCGGATCATGCGAGATCGTACACTGGCCAGTATCTGCTACACGGCCAGCCTGCTCTTGACCCAGTGCTGGAGCGAGCCGAGTCATCAAATGACTAATCGCGCCGACGCTGATATCTGCAACAGTCCTATGGACTTTATGCTGCTGGGCATGTCACTACTAGTCAGTCTGGCAAGTCGAGATGACTTCTCAACATTGCGCTGTACCGATGAATACCGGTTGTTTATGGCGCGTCTCAACAACTTCTGCCTGTGCCATTGGCGCCAAGATACTGCGAACTATTTCAAGGAACGCCACCGATTGCTGGAGCAGTTTTCCAAGTCTCTGCCGCGTGGCTCTGGAGCGATGCGAGATGTTATCAGCACGCTCGTAATGATCACTAACATGCAGTGCGTCTACACAGTGTTCGCTCTGGTGATCATTGATGGTTGCGTGCAGAGCACATCGTCCACCAACCCTGCACACACTCAACTGATGTGGAGGCAAGTTGCCGAGTCGCTACATTGGCAGGAGCCAACTTTGCGAAAGAGCGTCTTTCTCGATCTGCTCAGCTCTGACCTAGAGATGGGACTCTACCAAGGGTTCTCCTTCGTTCTTCCTATCGTCGAGCTGTCCAGGAAGTTGTTCTATTATCAATTGTTCGAGGACGCATCCATCTTCCACAGTTATTCGGCCTTGTCTGTTGATTTTGCCAGTGATGCATTGTCAGTGTGGAGATTGGCATCATGCAGCAGCTCGAGGGAAGACGGCGGCAGTGTTCGACGGCTATTGGAGGACACATTGTTCCTGGGAATGAATGACGTCCTCCCGTTTGTTGTGTCGGCAGCTGCCTACTACCTGAAACCTGCTACCTTGGCATACATGATGCAAAGCTCAGTCAAGGAAGCATCGACCATGTATGATAAGATCCTGCGCATAGTTGACCCTAGACATGAACAAGGATTGCAATCAATTGTGAAGGCTGTCCTGTACACATTTCAGCGTGAGCACCAGTCTCTATCCTACCTAAATGAAGTACTAGCCGGAATGCAGTCCGATGAGCCAATGGAAAGGGAGCTGTTTGCTGGTGTTGCAAGCCTGCTGCTCAGCGGCAAAGTAGAGGTCAAATACTATGCCCCTGATAATGTGGAAGAACTGATGGACACAGTTGCAGGTATCTGTGACCGTCTCAGTATGCATCAACTCTGGGACGGTGCTGTGGCCAATAACCTGGAGTCTGCCATCATCTTCATTCACCGCATCTGCGGCAGCAGCGCCACCATTACTGCCAGAGTTTTCAAGCGTTCGGCTAAGCTGCGTGAATGCCGTGTCAAGCCGTCTCGTCGTATGCCACGTGATTTCTCCATCGGCTACTCAGAAGCAGCTGGCTACATGAAGCAGTGTTGTGTGGTTCTGAATGAGCTTTGTGATGACGCTGCATGCCTGGATCCCAACGGGCCTCAGATGGTCTTCTGGCTGTGGCTATCGTCAAAGATTGTGACCCAATGGAATGCGTGCGAGCTGAAGGAAGCCTTCAATCCCCTATTGGAGCTTGCCTCACACCTACCAGACTTTGCCGAAGTGCAGAAGCAGCACCCACTGTCTATCGTCCTGCAGGCCATCCTCTACTCAAAATTCTTGGGTAGCCTGAAAGTGTCCCTGTCACCTCCAAATTACCTGGCCCTGAAGGAGAGTCCCACTGTTTGCCAGTTGCTTGGACTGTGCGAGGATGCATTGACTAAGTGGCACGAAGTCAACGCTGGTTCGAGCCCGAAATACTTATTCGAAGGCTATTATCAGCTAGTGGACAATGCACATGATGTGAGAATGCGCCTGACAGCCGACCAATACACGCTTGAGGAATACTCTACGTATCTAACCTTCAAGGAGAACCTGA
Source organism: Sycon ciliatum (assembly GCF_964019385.1). Classification (NCBI taxonomy): domain Eukaryota; kingdom Metazoa; phylum Porifera; class Calcarea; order Leucosolenida; family Sycettidae; genus Sycon; species Sycon ciliatum. The sequence goes on from NC_088650.1 coordinate 17,132,389, forward strand.
ATCAGCTCTTGTGCCATCTTCAGCTGGAAACCATAGCAGACCTAACTGGCTGGAGGGATGCCAGCAAGAAACTACACACATTCAAGTCTCTTCTGTACTGGCTCGTAGCAAAGGAGATCAACGGAGCGCGCACCTCGTGTGCTCGTATCACACACCTGTCTGAGAACCGGCAAGTCAATCTCTGTGATGTCAACAGTGAGCTAGCCAAGACTGAAGCCCTGTACTACAAGCGCCTTGACTTCAAAGTCGACGGCACAGTCACCATGAAGGCACACAAGTTTGTGGCATCCACAGTTTCAAAAAGCAGGATATGCCGCTATTTCGAGAGCTGCGCACAGACCTCCAGTACCTTTGGCAACTCTAAACCACTGGAACGCCTATTAAAATCCGTTCATCGTGAGTTGAAAACACTGTTGCATCCAGAGGCTCACTTTGGAAGAGTGTGTGCCGTCATCGGTTCAGTATTCAAGGGCTGGAACGAGCCAGCTGCCACTATTCTCCCAGCTATTGAGGCGGAAATGCGGCTGCTTCGAAGCTGCGAGCTCCTGCACGGTGAACGCAATGCTATTGACCATCTGCAGCGTATCTGCCTCTGCAGTTGTGCCCGGGAGCAAGGCGTGGTCAAGGGTTTGCTGCGCTTCAAGGTGGCGTCAAACACGGGAGAGCTCCATGATTTCCTGGTTGAAAACAGTCGCCGATATGACTGGGACTGCTCTTTGGCCACGGCTGACCGTAACTCAATGTGTTTGTACCACGTCATCAAGGATTTCAAGCCATGGCAGTGGGACTTCTTTGTGCGCTATGGCAAGCACGAGTACGACGATTTATTCAGATTCTACAACGACGCGTTTGAGCGTCATGAGAACTTTGAGCTGGACCTGGCGTTGGTGAACTCAAGCCTTGAGGATCCATATCAAGCTGGTTTGGTCAACAGTTTCAAGTCACTGCAGCCCGCCATGGAGCAGTTCTTCAAAGGTGGCAGATCACTGAAAGATATCATTGATTTCCTGTGCTCTCCGGCCATTGAAGACGTGAACTTTGATGATGCTGTGAAGAACCTACCAATGGTCAGCTCGCTGCTGAAGAGCATCATGGGGAGCTACTTTGACGCTGTGCAGAAGTATCGCGATGCATTGCTTGCCGACTCTGCGTTTGCGGCTATCAACCTGAAAGATGATAAGCTGACGTACTATTGTGAAATTGAGTTAGACAATGACCTCACCACCTCTGGCACCAAGAAAAAGAAGTTGGAGATGGAGGAACTCAATGAGCTGCAACTATGGTTACCGTACTTCCACCCGGAAGGTGATGGTGGAGATGAGGAGAGTCCCATTGTCAACTTGGCGAACTGTCTTTCTCTTCTCGGCACAGTGTACGAGACGGCCAGGCGTCTGCAGGAAAACGGGCACTTCCAGTACCTGTACCGTCTTTGTGGAGTGGAGTGCTCACCTTTTCGGCTGCGCCTCGACAAGGTGAAGCAACTGGTGCAGCAGTCGAAACTTGCTGCTCGTCAATGGCAGTCCAAACTCACCGATCTGCGCGAGAGTTGCCCTGTACTGCACCTGTTCTCAGACCGTGATATTGGCCACATGCTGCAGCTTGTGCTGGCCGTCATGATGGGAGACGAAGCCATGACCAATGCGTCGGTTCTCTACTCATACATGCTGACGCTGCATTCGTTCGCCACAGTACCAATCACACTCACACCGAGTGAAGTCGCCAATAACATTCTCACAGCAACCAGCTTCAGTGCAACGCAGCACCTGGTTCAAATCTTTTCAGCACCCAATGTAGTCAAGGAGCACAAGACAACGATTGCTCATCCGAACAAGCAGTATATGCTTGCTGTTGATGGGTGCCTGGCACCACACAACTTTCCAACGGCACTGCTCACTGTTATTGTCAGACAACTTGGCACGGTGCGCTTCTGTCGAACCCAGTTTCTTTTCTGCGACTGTTCGACTACGGAGAGCGCTTTGAACTGCTTCTTCAACGCTGTGACCCTGTCTCCAGACCAGCACTTTGTTGTCTGCCAACCGGAGAGCCTCTCACCGCATTGCCAAGCACTGCTACTAACACTTCAGATGAAGGTGAAGATGAGGCCAGTTGGCTGTCAGGTCCATTTCATCACCTGCGATAAGCTTCTCTTCGACACATGGCCAGATCAAGGTTTCCTGGTGAAGAAGTTTCTCGACCCACTGGGCTTTAGCGAGCTTAATGATAACTACCATGAGCTCAATCACATTGCACCGCTCTCTCTGCCCAATGTCACCACTGTCTCGGGAGGAGCTGGTGACGGAAAATCTCATTATATTCGTCGACATGGCTCTGATCTTGTGGTTGTCGACATTGCTAACTTTTCCGACACCAGTCAATTTTGCCGAATGCTCATGAAGACATATTATCAGGAAGTGTGTCCATCCGTGCACATCAGACTGGGAATCAAGGCAAACTTGGCTGACGTGAACCGAATCTTCTTCGAGCTCTTCTGGCTGGGTGTGCTGCGTGCTCCGTGCGGAGAACAGATATTTGGCATCCTACCGCATGTTCACCACCCTTGGGACTGGTACGTGGAAATACCCGACGATCCTGAGCTGACGGAAGATGGCAGTGCTCTTGACCTGGAGAGAGATTTGCCATTTCTGATGACAGTATCAACACAGATAATCCATCATGGCAAGTCCATGAGCCATGATGCAGCGGATGAAGAGAGCTTGGAGATTGATGCCAACATGGTTCGGGTTGCGGGTCATTTGAAATGCCTTTTCGGCAACAAGCAGCATATGGCCGGTCAGAGATGCCACAATGACAAAGAATGCAGGCGTGCATATCACTTGGTCATGCGAGACGCTTGCAAGAACTGGCAGCTGCTGAATGACATGCCGGCCTCTAGCAGTTTGGGAGGGAGTTCGTCCATGACAGAGGCTGCACCAATCAGCAAAGCCCAGGAGATGTTGGTCTATCGATATATCTGTCAAAAATGGACCACGACGTTGACCCGTGAATTTCAGGAGCGCTGCAAAGAAGATCGAGAGCTCTGGTTTGATGTCTTACGACACATTGTACAGGAGGCAAGCTACGTGTGTCGGCCCAGGCTGCTATTTGTTCTCAGTGAGTTCAGATTCCCGGTGCTGATTTCAAGCACACTGGAACTCATTTCTTCTCAGTCCGGTCGTGAGATGAAGGAGGCGTCCGAGGGAATGCTGGAAGGGTGCCTGCCGCCAGCACGGCGAATGTTTGTCGACACCGGAAGTAGCGACGGCAATAAGGAAGGTCTTGTCAAGCTGCTTGCAAGCACGTTCAAGATTTCAGAACATGACGTGCAGCGGGTGCTACGCCGTCGCAAATTTGTCCTCACCGAGGACTTTGCATTCAAGTTGGTGTTGATCCACGAGCGACGTGATCTTCGACAGCCGTTAATCCTGGAAGGGGATACTGGAACAGGAAAGACTTACTTGCTGAAGCTCTATGCATCACTTCTAACGCAAGCTGTGTCCGTTCATCTTGTACCTCTGACACTTAAATGGATCCGGAGTATGATCTTTGGTGAGAGCTGGAACAACATGAACTCGCAGGGCCGCCAGACGTTCCCCAAAACGGCTGGTGCAAGTGCAAGCGCTAGCGGCAGCAGAGGGGAAATGCATTACCCTGAAGATGGTGACTTTAGCAGCTTCACAACAGAGGATGTGCTGAAAATATGGGACAGCTTTCTGCTAGCGCTGCCACCTGACTCTGCAAGTAGGGTCATAATTAAGTTGCAACGCGTAATCAAGTCCTGGAAGAATGATTATCCTGTCCTCAAGCCAGTCACAACTACCGTGGAACAGTATGTCGAGAAGGTGATTTCCAACCAGGAAAGCAGACAACTCCTAAAGTCGTGGCTAGAAACGAAGAACAAACGCATGTTCTACAAAGTCCTAGTGCATCCTGGCCTGACGAAGAAGAGCATCATAACAACCGTGGAGAAAGCGTCTCGAACAGCTCGCAGCACTAAGCAAGCTGTTGTAGTGTTCTTTGATGAAGTCAACACATCAAGCTGCCTGGATCTCTTCAAGGAGATGTTTATTGAGAACACTATTGATGGCAAGAAGGAACTCTGCTCTAGGTCTGTGTTCTTCATCTCTGCGTGCAATCCGAAAGTGACTGAGACAAATTACTTTCAACTTCGTCGGGTAACGGAGGAAGGATTCGAACCGACATATGATGTGCGTCAGTTGCCAAAGTCATTGCAACTTTACGTCTGGAAGTATGAAACACTGGTCGGAGAAAAAGAACTTGAAGACTATACTGCTGACAAGATTCGGTTTATGAAGGGCCACCCGATGTTGAAAAAACTGAAGTTGCAGGAGGAATTTTCAGACAATGTTTTGGATTTGCTGAGCAAAATGCTATTCCATGCGTACCAGTACAGCCGCATTATGATCGGGCCCAGCTTTACCAGTCAACGAGATGTACAGCGTGTCTTCCTGCTCATACCATTCTTCTGGAAGGTGGAGGTCTTCAAGATCACTCAGGATGGATATCAGGCCTCAGTACAAGCTCTGCCAGACAAGGTTCTGCAGCGCTGTATCCTTCTCTCGGTGGCAGTCGTCTTCTATCTCCGGCTTCCAATTGAGCCATGTGCCAGGTACAAAGGAGCCTGTCGTGCCGATCTTGATGCGTATATCAGTGATAATGTGAAAAACAAGGAACTTGGAAAGACTCCTCTTGCAGCTGTATTGGAACAATGCATCCGAGAGTTTGTCAATGAGGATAACTTCAAGATTCCGTCTGGTGTGGCACTAACCAATGCCCTGAAAGAAAACATCTTTTGCATTGTCGCCTGCATTCAGACGAAGATACCACTGGGAATAATCGGTGAGCCTGGCTCTTCCAAGACTCTCAGCTTTCACATAGTACGGGACAACCTGATTGGCGATCATGCACCTCGGCCGTTTTGCCGGCAGTTCACGTCGGTGGACCCGTTTTTCTGCCAATGCTCACCGGAGACGACGACGGGCCAGATTGAGACCGTGTTTGAGAACGCGCTGACACGGCAAGGTCTGTATCTGAAGACGGACAGTTCTGGCAGCTCTCGACCGTCATCTGATGATGAGGAGCCCACACAGATTCAGCGCTTCTGCCAGGCAACGGTGTTCATGGATGAGGCGGGTTTGCCGGGCTACAAAAAGAATCGCTCCGTGATGAAAGTACTGCACCCGTACCTTGACGAGCCGGAGGTGGCATTCATTGCCCTGTCCAACCGTTGGTTTGATGCAGCTAACACCAACCGCATGGTGACACTGCTCCGATCACCATCGTCAGCCAGTGAGCTGAACTCTCTTGCAAAGGGAGTTGCTATGTTTGCTCATCCCGGCGATGATTTGGTTCAGCTCAGCTCTGACGCAGAGGACCTACTACAGAGTATCTGTGCAGGCTATGAGTCCGTGATCAAGCGCCATGAGAAGTTTTTCCACCAGCGAGACCTCATTTCTCTGGTCCGTTGTTTGCGACGTCTGAAACTACTAGATAAGCCAACCGAAGCTATTGAAGAGGCCCTGCGTCGTGCAATTGAAGAGAACTTTGGTGGTCTTGAACAGGCTGAGAGTGACTGGATTGTGGCTGAGTTCTTCAAGAACATCACTCTGCCCTTGTTTGACAGAGCTGCTGAGAATGTTCCCCGAAACAGTTCTCTGCAGACGTTATGCTCCTTGAGAGATCAAGTAGCTTTTGATCATCAGGCAACAATTAGCTGCCACTTGTCATCTAGTCCTCTGGCACCACGCTACCAGCTTCTTGTCGACGAGCTGGGCTATGAGCAAAATTTCCTGGACATCCTGTTTCACATTGGCCTCCTGAAGCGCGATGGAGATGAAACCAAGGTATTCCAAGTATCGAGCCTTTCCGGTAACGACGAGGACTTCCAATGCTCCAATATTCTTGCCAGCATCAAGCATAGCCTGGAGAAACCATGTACAGCTGTCATCTGTTACTCTCCTAAGCTTCATGGCTTCCTCTATGAGCTTTTCAATCAGAATTTCCGCACCTTGACCGCGCATGGAAAGGAGTGCACCTACTCTAGCATTGCCATGAAGGATAGCTCGTTTCCGTGCCAAGTTCACGAACATTTCCGCTGCATTGTCATTGTTACCCGGGAGATGGCCAAAGCTGAGAAGACGCCATTTCTCAGCCGCTTCTCGAAATTCTCGGTGACTTCTACGGATGTTGTGGACTACATTGCTACACGGGCCAGCAAACTCCAAGATCTTGAGGCCCTACTGCATCGGTGTGTCGCTCTGACTAGTCATGTGGAGAAGAGGAACTTCATTGGCTGCGGTCAGGATCTATTCGCTGGAACTCTCAACATGCTACTGGTTTCACAGTTCTTCAACTCTGCCGGCGCATTCTCACTTGGAAGCAGCCTCTCTGATTCTACCACCGCAATTCTGGAGTCACTATTCCGCATGATTCCACTGGAGTCTTTCCTGAATGTGTGCTCATCCTTCACACCAGTGGAGTTGTATGCTCGTGTGTACTTTGAATGTCACACGGACTTCACGTTGCAAGGGGCAATTTCAAGGAGGAATTCCCGGGAGCTTGGTCTGAGGAAACTTCTGCTGATCACGCAGTCTCCGCAGTCACGCATTCAACAGCTTAATGGTTTGCTGACGAGCCGGGGCCTGTCAGCAGTGCAAGTCGTGTCAGTCAGCGCGTTCCAGCACTACTCCGAGGCCAAGAAGGCTGTGAAGGACTTCATCCATGGTGATGGAGACAGTATTGTGTTTCTCTTCAACATCTCTCAGCCATTGCAAAAGGCAGCCATTGGTTCCATGCGACAGCTTATTGACGAGCAGTGCGTGACGTGGCGGTCAGCACTTGTTGGTAAAGACAAAACATTCGTGCTGCTGATCTACTCGCTCCTTGAACTACGGATGACTGACTCTGTGCTCGTGTCATTCTTCAATGGCTGGACATCTCAGCACGTGTCAGTTCTCGATGAGAAGCAAGTGCAGCCACTGACTGTGCCTGAAATCCTGAGTCTTACTGGCTCCACCCATTCACAGCCGTCTGATCCCAGTAGCGATGACATTACCGCTCGACTGAAGGCTTCTTCTGCGTGCCTTGTTGCTGAGTTCTGTTCTCGTCTGACTTGTGTGAACACAGTAAACTTAGCCAGCACCAAGAAACATGAAGACCTTCCTGAGGAATGGAGACCCTTCTTCAAGCCGCTGTATCGAAAAGCGGCCGACTCTCAGCAACAAGCAAATGCACTACAACTGATCCTTGATGATCTACCTCCGGTGTTTGAATGGCTGGGCGAGGCATTTCACAGCTGGGCACACCAACATCAGAACCTTGATGTTCTGCTCGAGACGTGCAGGAGATCTGGCGTCAGCTCGAGACGAGGCACACTGGTGGATGTGCTGCATGAGGAGATAGACACCGTTGTCAAAGACCTGATGCAGACTATTCTCCTTGCACTGCTGGACGACTTCAATCTTCACAATATCATGAGGCTTGGCCTAGTGAAGAGACCCAAAGAACTGCTGCACCTGTTGTCATTTGTACCAGGCACACCGATTCCAGTGAATTGTGATGGTCGTCTTGTATCACTGCGAGACAGAACTGCACTCACTCCGTTTTTTAAGCAGATATGGTGGCGAATGGAGCAGAATGTCGCATCGATGCGTGACACCAAACTCGATATGGTGCACCAGGTATTTTCAGCTGATCCAGTTCTGAAGGACGAGTGGCTGTTCGACACCAGTGACGATTTCCAGCAATGCTTCATTGCAGACTGTATTTCTTACGTTGCAAAATGGCCGAAACCTCGTGAGAATATGCACCCCAACATTGCCATCGGATTTCTTGTCAAAGAATTCAAGTCCATCGAATCTGGGCCAAGTCTTCTGTCGTTCGTGTGCTGCGCACTCAAACGAAAGGACTACCGCTTGAGACTGTTGTCACTGCTTCACGGAGCTGATGTCCTGTACGAGATTGTTGGTCATGATAGGTACGGCGCTCTTGAGCATGCGTTACTGGACATTGCCGATGCTGATGACATGGTGGATGATTTTGCAAAGCTCCTGGTTGACGAGTTGTGGACTGAGCTGGCCAGCTGCTTGCAGATGCGACCTGGTGAGGAGTTCAAGACTGCTCTGTGCACTTGGCACCTACACTACAAATATGGTAACGACCACTGGCCGCAATCTGGTGTGCCACGTCGCTCCACACAGCTCAGTCAGTTACTGGAGTCCTCCATTTCCTTCGCTCAACGCAAGTTGCCAGGCAAAGCAGTCCTCTTGGAGACGGTTAGGAGGGTAATTGACTGCTTCTCCTCGAACGATGGCTACCTGCAGAGCTTCTTGGCTCGCTACGTCAAGCAGTTCATTGTCAATGACGACTGGACAAAGATAAGTTACGAGAAAGCCACTCTGGGAAAGACCATAGAAACACTGCTGCGCGAACTCCAGACGCACAGCCCGTATGACGAGGCTGTGCAGGTCATGCTGCATTGTGCCAGGTGGCTTCTGATTGGTATGGAAGGTAGACCACTAGCCAGCATGAAGGACCTGCGCATGGACGGTGGTTGCAGCCAGACTCTGAGTATCCTGAACAGCACAGACTTGGACAATGGTTGCGCGGTACCACTGGCCATCGGTGCCAGTATGCTAGAAGACCTGGTGGACATCATCACTGAACAAAACCTGAGCCCAGTCAGCACGGTTATTCGGAACACAGTTGATCATGCTCTCGGTGATGCACTTATTGGCAATGATCTGTTCAGACAATGTACTTACTACCCGGCAATGTATGTCCCACCCTACTTTCCCAGTAGCTTTGCTGAAATCAACCGAGTGCCGGAAGAAGTCATTTCAGTGATGAACAGTCCCTTAGCCCATGCATTCTTCCTGATGGTCTTCAAGCGTGATGGTCGGTCCGACCGAAACTTAATGCTGCTGATGGAAAACGCTCACATGACTTGTGAAATCCGTATGGGAACGTCCTTTGGAGCCTGGGCTGTGGAGAAGTGCTGCTGTATTCTGCTGGCGTTTCGCCTGGCTGCTGTGATCACGGCTGGCTTTGCGCGTGTTTTTAACAGCAAGACAGACAGCAGTCGCATGTCGGAGCTCAGATTCGATGATGCCAAACACGTGGCCAGGCTTTTCAAAGATCACAAGAAGGCCAACTTGTGGCCGGAGTACTTCTTGCTGGAGGCCAGCCTGGAGCTACAGTGGGGATCAATGCTTGACTATCTGACGGAAATGAGTAAGCGAGAGGACTCCCACTGGGCCTGCCAGCTGATCAAGCAGAGTGCTGTTATCAGCCGAATGCAGTGTGTGACGCTAATGGAATTTTGTAGCGAGCCCTGGACACACTTCAGGGAGGTGAAGCAGATGTATGCAACACTAGTGAAGGAGTTAAAGCGGAGCACAGACCCCATATCAGTCCTATGCAAGGTGACATGGCTTGGAAAAAAGACACCGCCCAGAGAACTCACAACCAGCGGAGAAGTGGCTGTTCTGATGGCCGTGTATGATCAGTTTGTGCAGACAAACAGTGCCGCGGACGTTCGTGGCGTCCTGGATGCTACCGACCTGCACTGCTCACCGATTCTGTACGCCGCCCTGCAAATCCTGCTGTCTGCTCCCTTGGCTAATCTCGGCCGAGAGGCACGCGATGTTCTCTATGGCGCTCAACTACCTGAACAGAAAACCGTGCGAGACATTCTAATTTGCTCTCTGGTGTCATGTATGCTGGCTCAGGGTGACAGCCACTGCAAGACATTGCTACACGCTCCCATCGATTCGGTTGATTCTTATATGTTCGGAGCGTTCTCCAAGCGAAGCTCATGTCTGTCGAGAGCTCAGTCTCTTCTGGACTATTTCCAGTCAGAAGACTTGCCGCTCATGGCATATGAACAGAGTGCTTTGTCCGTATCACTGTCTCATGCAGCACTGGAGCTTAACACAATCCAGACCTTTGCGGCACTGACCTGGCATTCATTGCTCTATTGTGAGAAGCCGGCCACGGGAGCGTCCAGCAACGTTGTCCACCTGCGGCCGCAAAATGCTACGTCTAAGCCTGGCTCTCCATGCAGCCCGGCAAGCCTGGACATCGTGGTCAAGTACATACATGCCATTAAGAGGTCATACAAGCGCCTGCAGAAAGCTGACATCAACATCTCATCATTGAACAGCAAGTTGCTTGTTTACAACTCGATGATGCACATGGCGATGGCGATGAATACGCCGTTCAAGGCATTCTACACGGACAAGAGAGATCGTTCTTATGCCGAACAGTTCTATCAGAACATAATCATTGATCCAGCTATTCAGGCCACTTGTCAGATCACCGAGCACATCCTTACACAGGAGAGAGATGCCCTCAAGACCGATTTTGTCAAGATCTACCAGAACCAGCGACCGTTCGTGTTTGACCTGGCCGGAGAGATGTGGTACATGATCCTGGAGAGTGGCGACGAGCATAGTGTTCTGTCTCATGTCTTTACATACCTCGCGCAGTACAAAGCAATACGACACGTAAAGAGTCTGATTGAGCTGCACCAGCATGCCCTGAAGTGGTTCTCTCTTGTCTTTATGCGCGACGAAGTCATCGACCAACGTTTGACGATTGGACGGGCCATCGAGGACATGCGCAGCTGGAGTGGCCAACGATCGCAAAAAGAAGTCCGGCAGAGTCTGTACCGGGCTGTCGAAGACTACGCCGTCATATGCCGTGCCTTCTCCAATCTGCCGGGCAGCAGCCATCCAGCCTGGCTACCACAAAGACACGCGGGCAAATGTTTGACTGCCGACTCTCTGCTGACTGATATCGTGTCCACAGTTGCTGACGGAGGAGAACCGTCGTTTCTCGAGTGTATAGTGCAGAGTGTTCTCTCCTGGCAAACTGACCTGGTCAAGCTCTGTGCCATGGTCTTCAGCATCGGTGCCAGATCCGAGCAGTCTGCCACACTACCCGAGAAAGTGGAACAGGCACTGTCTGAGATGAAGGCAGACGTTTCGCCGGAGAAAGTTGTAGCTGACAACGGTGCAGGTCTGCTGAATCTCACGCAGAAGGACGTGGATGAACTACTTGAAGTATACTGTCGCAAGAGAAAGGATGGTGCTCGGTGGAAAATCCATGTTGATTTTGAATTGCTGGAGTATCAATTCGTTTTACGGTGTGCATCCAACGTGAGGAATATTCTGTGGAAAGACAGCTGCGTACCGCTTTCGTTCACTGCTGAGGATGGTGAGCAGCTGTCTGCTGGCGAAGTTAGGGACCACCAGCTGACCCACGAGGAGCAGTGCGCCATTGCGCAATGCTTGTGTGCCCTGGACAACGTCAAAGAGCTGATGTACGACTTGAAGCGTTTTGTACATGACCTGAAGGTCTCTCCCATTCCCGATGGCTCTAAAGTGGTGCTTCTGAAGGATGCTTTGGAATGGAAACTAGACAAAGAAGGAATTGAGTACCGTAGGCTGGAGCCTCTTGGTGACCTTGTGGATGCCCGCAAAATAGAAGCAGTGATTTGCATGCTGGAGTCCTTCTGGCATAGCGCTGAGTCTGTGGTTTCAAAATTTCCAGCAACTCTGCAACATGAGATGAGGCAGGAAGATAAGACGCTGGTGAGCACTGCTTTATCGAAGCTGTTCGAACTGGGAGCCAACGACCACTTGGATGAACTGCAAAGGATCAGTGTAAAGTGTAACTTGATTGAAGAGTGTCTGAGTCTAGTCTACTCAGTTGTTCCCAGTATGCTCCAAAATCCGAGTAAGAGCATCTGTGAATGTATTGGCCGGGATGCGACGCGAGCCATATCTGATGCAGTCCGAGCGCTGATAGCTGAGTTCCCTCGGTCCATTCTGGGTTTTCACAGCAAGCAGCTTGTGAGCATCATAGCCAGGTTTCTGAGAGAGAAACAGCTCGACACGGAGGCACTACAAGCTCGCTCATTGACGCTCCATGATCCTTGTGAGCTGAGAGAGGCACCGGATTCAGTGCTGGACGCACCTCAGCAGGTGGCCCCAGCTGACAAGACGCAAATGACTCCCATCCGTATCAAAGTACAACGAGGCTACGGCATGGATGTTGTGCAGGACATCCAGCTTCTAGCACCAGCAGAAGCCTCGATGGCCGAGCTATTGACAAGCAACGTGGAGGGAACGGTGGCTTGCTATTTTGTGTCGCAGATTCCGTTCACAATGCAGGATGTTAACATGGTGGAGAACTTTGTGCAAGGAGACAGTGATCATGTCATTGATGTGATCGCTATCATCAAGGCTTGATGGTGAGTTACTGTGGTTGAGAGGCAATGAAGTACGTTGACTGGTTTTTCCTTCTTCTTTTTTGCTATTACTCCATATGACTTTTAAAGGAATTCGGGTGGACACACACATTCCCATAGCGCTGCACATCCGAACCAGTTCCGTTATTTTACGTTTCGGCGCTTGGCCATCATCAGGTAATAAGAACAATGAACAGTGGACGGAAGAATCCATATGACTTTAAGGGACAAATCATTTTGATGGTTTTAAAAGAGCCAATGGCTGTAACGACAAAAATATCACCGGACATGAGCCAATTCTCCGATTTTGCTCAAAGTTGGCCCCTGTTATCCCTGGGTGGACCTCATCGCCCCACTGAGACATTTTGGCCCCTGTTATCCCTGGGTGGACCTCATCGCCCCACTAAGACATTTTGGCCCCTGTTATCCCTGGGTGGACCTCATCGCCCCACTGAGACATTTTGGCCCCTGTTATCCCTGGGTGGACCTCATCGCCCCACTAAGACATTTTGGCCCCTGTTATCCCTGGGTGGACCTCATCGCCCCACTAAGACATTTTGGTCCCGAGACCCTCCATTGCTTGGATATTGGGCAAAGTAAAAATATCTACTAAACTACGCACTGAAACTAGGTACATGTAGAATAACGAGGGGTCACTGCTGCTCACAACAACACAGCGCACACAAACCAACTATGTTTGCACACCGAACCAAACTACTAGTGCCTTGTAAGTTAATGTTTAGCCGTCGAACTGTTGACTGGCAATTTGCTGAGCCCCTCAAACAAATCCATCTATTCAGCCTTTCCAATGGTGGCCATTACGTAGGCCATCTTCGACGGTCAGTAGCAGCGAGGTTGCATCCTGAAATTTGTGGTAGACCACCACCATAGTCAACAGTTTGATGGCTAAACATTTTTAAAAGGGGAACTGTCACCAAAATTTTCCTTTGTCTTATCTTGTAGTTCCCTGGCTCCTGATCACGATGGTGCTATCCGTTTTTCTCTGCGATAGCTGGAAGTGGGGGAAAACTTGAAAAGAAGGGGCCCAAAATTGTCCCGAGTGACGTCACGCCGGACTTGACCTCCACGCGTACATTCGTCGTCAAAAACGAAGTTCAGCCCGTGTGCTGGTCGATCGAGCTAGCTGTTCCGATGTACGGTGCACGTGTACCTTTTGAACTCTAACACAGATGGGTACGTCGTACCGAAGGAGAATGCCAAAGAGGCAGAGACCCACGTGCAGCTACACAGCCAAATCAAAATAAAAAGCAGCTGAGCTTTCACCTTTTTGACTTCTTCCGCGAGGATCCAAGTTTTATTTTGTGAGCACGGAAGTACGTCGTTGTTTTTTACTTTTCGTGTAACGAACAACACGATGATGAGTGCGTATGCAGAAAACAGGCGATAACACCACCAACCCGAGCCCCACAGGAGCGCAATGTAGCTACATGAAGGCGATTCATCTGGCGATGTTGCTGAAGATGCAGATGACAAACTCCGACGTCTTTCATTTCAGAGCCGAGTGGGCAACACCGCCACCTTCGATACAACGACATAATTTTCAAGTATGAGGTATGTGTGTCACATTAACAGCAAACAAACATCCTTCCACTCCTTCGTAATCACAAATGAAACAAAGAGCTGGAGCTTCGTGGAGGAAGTACCAGTGCGACAAACTGCTTTCGACTTTTGTTTGTTTTGTCCCTTATTGGCGTTCTCATTGTGTACAACGTACACATCAGTGTCCGAGTTCAGAAGGCAAGCGTGCACCGTACATCGAACAGTTGGCTCGATCGACCAGCACACGGGCTGGACTTTGTTTTCGACAATGGATGTACGCGTGGAGGTCAAGTGCGGCAAGACGTCCCTCGGTACTTTGGGACAATTTTGGGGACCTTCTTTTCAAATTTTCACCCACTTCCAGTAATCGCAGAGAAAAACGAATAACACCATCGTGATCAGGAGCCAAAGAACTACAAGATAAGACAAAGAAAATTGTTGATGACGGTTCCCCTTTAACTTACTGGGCACTAGTGAATTTGTTCGGTGCGCAAACATAGTTAGTTTGTGTGCGCTGTGTTGTTGTGAGCAGCAGTGATCCCTTGTTCTTATACCTTGTTTCAGTGCGTACTTTAGCAGATATCTTGATTTCGCCCAATATCCAAGGAACGGAGGGTTTCTGGATCAAACTGTCGTGGTGAATGGATGAGGTCCACCCAGGGATAAAACGAGCTAAATTTTGAGCGGAATCGGAAATTTGGCCGTGCCCGGTGATATGGTTTCTATGCAAAGACAACAGTACAGAAGAGGAAGAGAAGATCTCTCCACCAAGAACGAGTGTCAAGAAGCGATCGAGCCGAGCAGGAAGATGAATTTTGAACTGAGCAGAGCAGGAGCTAATGGCGTCATGTGTGCTTACATTACTAGCTTGCAAGCAAAAAAAAAATAAAGATAAACCAGTATACTGTACATAGATTTGGGAGAATTTTCAAACAAAGAGGAGCTTGATCGCAATGTTTCCCCAACGTTGGGGGAGATTCCGCCTTCTGTAACTTTCCAGGGACCCTGATTTGTTAAATTTGTGCAGACCGTTACATAACTTGGGCCCACATTTTCCATGTTACAATTTTTTCCTTGGCTCACCATCTGAGTTCTTAATTATTTAAAATGTTGATTCTGTGATAAATTTTCAAGCTTGCCTGAATCATACCATATGGCTCGCTGATATTCAACAGTCTTCTTCCCGCTCGACTCGATCGCTTCTGGACACTCATTCTTGGTAGAGAGCCCTTCTCTTCGAGTAACTTACGTCTTGGCATCCGGAAGACCATTGTTAATGAAGCTGGAGTGCCCCATCAATGATAACTTGCATGGGGTGCTACCAGTAGGACCCAATAAATGCTCTGCAAAAGTGCTTGCGGCTGAGATTTTTCTACTCAACAATACTGACGAAGAATGCAAGACTATGTCCAGTTCGCTGCATGCTGTAAGAGTTGAAATTGTGACGAGTCTGAAGTTTAACGATAGTTTTGTTTTTCACGGCTGAGAAAGAGTGCAAAAAACGTATTTTTCACTCGCAAATATTTTCATGCGTTTGCTCTTGTTCTGCGCAACTCCGTTGAACCTACCATCGTGGTCTTTGTTTTTCCTCATGGCAGTTGAGTGTGATTGCTCTGGTAGACCACTACCCCATGTACTGAACAGTTGCTTTGTGAGTGAAAATGCAAATTTTCCAACTTAGCGGACACATCGTCTTAACGACCCATGCACCACACACCCGTCTTCTGCTCCTCTCGCACAGAGGAGGAAGGAAGAGCACACTGGTAATGTTTCTTCAGTTAACGATGGATAATCCTCGTTACACGGTCACGGCCTCGTTAGAGATTTCACTCAATAAAGTATAAAAAGGCGGATGTTGAGCCAATACTGGCAATAGGAATGTGGAAAGAGAAAAGAGAAAAGGACCTAGCAGTTACTACTTCGAAGCAGTTATGACTAACAGTCCACCAAGGTAACGAGATAATTTTGTGCCTTGTTGTCGCACTCAGATCTGAGCGTATATTATCTGGTTACCTTGGTGGACTGTTAGTCACGCTTCAAGTAACTGCAGTAATTTATAGGTCATTTTCTCTTTATTATTATTTTTATCAAATTTTTGATAGGGCAATCCCCATAGGCCTAAGGCCTTCTTACAGGGTACCCTAGAAATGAAAGTACTGAATTACGGAATAGGTGCAGTGAAGAGCATAAGCGGACTGCAGCGGGGAGTGCATTCCAAATCGCCAGACGTAAGCCTCGGAGACATGGTAAATAGTTTGGCTAAAGATGGGGCGATCTCATCTTTGATGAACTTGTAGGCCTGGGCGGGGATGTTATCAGGTCCTGTGAATTTCATAAAAGTATGTGCAATATTTAGGGGTGAAACAATTATACCGAGTACTCGAGTACTCGCTCGGTTTTTTCAAAAATAATCGTACTCGCAATAAATCAGAGTACTCGTTCATACATGGTACATGCATTTACTACAGAAATCTGCAGTTTCAGGGCAGCAGTCGGCAGATGGTGTTGTGCAGACTGTGTGGTGAACATTTGTTTACGAGTAGAGAGAGCCCAAATGACCCACCAACCAATATACCCGAGAACAATGACTGCTACTCGGTTCAATCAGGTTTGTATCATGTTATTTTAAAGCCATTGGTGTGCAATTTTTAGGAGATGAAAAACACTCGAATACTCGAATATTCGATCGGAGAAAATCAGAGTACTCGAACTCGGGATCTCAGTGCCAACTTTCACCCCTAGCAATATTTTTTATAAATTTTCAAAATGGACATACTTGCTCCGACCGATGCACTGGAAACTATGTCAAAAAGTGAATTTTGACTACTCAGTGTAAGACATGTTATTATAACGAGTCGCAAATTTAACGATTGTCCAAAATTCATAGGTTAACGAGAAGATGTGTTAACGATCTTGCAGTATTCTGCCATATCCACACACAGCATATATGAAGCAGTACGGCTTCAACGGATCTTATTATAACGAAGAAATGTCGTCCGTTAAAACGTTAGATTTGCTTCCTCGTTATATATACATGTCTTACAGTATGCCATGTGTGAAATGATGAATAATTATAGTTATGAAAAAGTCCATGTTCCACTTACGCAGTTACCATGGAGTGTTGCCATGGAGTGTTGCCATGGAGTGTCTCTTGCAATGGGCATAAACATGTATACTGCTTCTCAATAAAATTCAGTTGTCACTCAATAGCACCTTGCATCATGTCGCAGACCAGTGTTCGCAGGTCTAGGGCTGCACAAAGCCCGGCACGTATTTGAGTGACACGACTGGATTTCATTGAGCAGTACTGTACATGATACATGGTATGTGGTGTGTGTGTGTGCATGTGTGTGTGTGTGCGTTTGTGTGTTTGTGTGTTTTGTGTGTGTGTCTGTGTGTGTGTCTGTGTCTGTGTGTGTGTCCGTGCGCATGTGTGTGTGCACATGCAGGTGTGCATGTGTTTGTGCATCTGTGTGCGTCTGTGTGTCTGTGTGTGTACATGTGCGTGTGCGTGTGCATGGGTGTGTGTGTGTGTATGTATGTGTGTGTGTTCGATACCAGTGTGCAGCAATCCGGCAGCTCCCCGTATCGCAACAGCCTGGTTCAGTGCAGTGTCCTGCCCGCAGGAGATGGCTACGTAGCAAGGGTGGGCTTGCAGTACATAAGTGACAAGTGAGTGGCAATTGTGACGACCGGCCGCCTAGTGATGCTCCTCCTGTTGCCGAGGTCCCGGTATGTACAGCCTGCCAGTGTGTTTTCAAGTCTGCTGCTGGCCGCAAGTGCCATCGCCGTGGACCTTGCCCGAAGCGCCCTACAGTGACTGATTGCCATCACTTTGCACACCATTGCCGAGTCTGTA
>NC_088650.1:17155078-17256387 GCF_964019385.1 Sycon ciliatum
GGCCAGTGCTTATCGACTATCGATTGGTTCAGCGAGCTCCAGATTCCTCTTGGTAACCCATCCCATTCAGTGGACTTACTCAACCATAATGATGAACACAATATCGTCGTACGTTCCTATGCACCGCATCCGACAGCCATCCAATCGCCCACAACTTTCCCAACCTCCCTGGCTGACACCAGCCCTGCGAGCTCAGATCAAACGCAAGCGTGATGCATTCAGTCTGTACAAAAAATTCCCAACACCCGCAAATCAGGCCAGATACAAGACAGAACGGAACAACACCCGCAATCTCTCCCGCTCAGAGCACCGTGCTTACGCTAACTCCCTTACACTGTACTCACAGGCCACAACGCCAACATCACGGCCAACGCTACATACCTTTATCCGATCATTACGTTCACCAACCAGCCAGCGACAGCCCACAAAGCAACTAACTGTTCAGGATGAAACGTTTACGTCACCTTCTGACATTGCAAATGTTTTCAACAAGCAGTTCGTAGCATTTGGCACCTCCAACAATCCAGAGTGGACTATCCCGCCCATTGCTGACGCTGATAGCACCTCCTTCTTCACAGACATTAGAACAACTCCTACCAGCGTTGCTAAGTACATCAAACGCCTCAAGCTGCGCAAGGCAGCTGGCCTGGATGGTATCACAAACGAACTACTAAAGATCCTTGGTTCGTCAATCTGCGATCCATTGAGTTCAATTTTTAATCTGTCTTTCTCATCTGGTGTTTTTCCATCTGTCTGGAAACTCTCCGTTGTTGTCCCCATTTACAAAAATAAGGGCAGCAAATCCGATCCAACAAATTACCGTCCTATTTCCCTCCTTTCTGCAATATCGAAACTGTGTGAGCGCGTCATGTACGACCAGTTGTATGCCCATGTAAACCCTCTACTATCTCCAGCCCAGTCTGGATTCCGCAAAGGAGATTCTACCGCGTGGCAACTTGCACGCTTTACTCAGAACCTGTTGGAACGCAGACATCAGCACAACTTCAGCCTAGGTTGTTTCTTCGACCTATCAAAGGCCTTTGATACAGTGTGGCACCGTGGTTTGTTGGCCAAAGTCGCCTCCTTTAACATCGGTGGCAATGTTCTGCGGTGGCTCGAAAGCTACCTATCCTGCCGGGTCCAGCAGGTCAGGGTGTCAGGTTCGCTGTCCCAACCGCTCGAAATCTGTTCCGGTGTGCCACAGGGCTCAATACTTGGTCCTCTTCTCTTCTTTCTCTATGTAAATGACTTAACTCGCGTTCCAAATACCTCCCTGTACGCCGATGATACTACTCTTGTGGCATCTGACCTTTCCCTGCCCATGGCGTGTAATTCTTTGCAGTCGGAAATTTGCTCAGTGGTTGAATGGATGCGTCTCTGAAAACTTCGACCTAATGCTGGAAAGACTGTCATATTGTGCATTCCACCTCATCCGCGTTCCGATCTTTCCTACATCGACCAGTACCTATTCCACTTCCCTGACGACCGGACGCCCATCCCAATTGTTAGCCACCACAAACATCTTGGAGCCATCTTTGACTGAGGCATGAGTTGGTCCCACCATCTGGAGTATCTCGAGCGCCGGACTAGTTCGGCTGTTGGTGTTCTATACAGCCACATGAGCCATTTACCACTAGTCTGTCGTCGGGCTTTCTACGCCTCCTATATCTTACCCATCATTTTATACTGTAGCATTGTGTGGTGCAGTACTGGAGCAGGAATGCTTGCGCGGCTTGAACTAATGCATCGCAGGATTTTGAGAGCGATATTTCGCTTCCCACTTGACACCCCATTAACAATTCTGTATTCCCAATGCAAAACCTGTCCTTTACAAACCATAATTAACAGACTCTGCTGTAGATTTATCCATCAGATTAGACTGCTGAAGGCCCCAATGCATATTCAAAATGCGCTTAACTGGTTTAACTCCTCTTCGTCAAGTCGTAATAAACTAAGATTCCCTATTTCAAGAAATAACTCAATGAGTCGCTCGCCTGTTTTCATTAGCTATTGTCTCTGGGACTCGCTTCCCCAAAAAATGCAATCATGTGAAAACATTTCTGCCTTTGTTCGTGATCTCTCGGACCATTTCCCGTAAACGTTTAAGGTGGCTCACACCCTCTGCGCGCGCATCGTTTGAAAAGTGTAGATTTTCAGTAAATTTTTCGGTAGCGATGATTTTTGTGCGATCAATCGTTGTAGGAAACGTCTTCTCGCTTTTCTGGCGACCTAGCTAGAACCTGCTGCTAGTGTCCCTCTTCACTCGCTCTTTCTATGAAAGGGGAAGGCAGCACTCGCAGAAGATTTTCCAAGAATGCAATGTCGACTGGTGCTCGTACTATAAGAAGGGAGAAATCAAAGTCCGCTCTTGAATCACGCCTGAGTCTTAGAAAATTATTTCAGAATACGCTTGTGTAGATTTCCTGTCAGTGCCACTGACATCTCGCGACCTTCAAATATAACTTGCTCGATCATCTCCCGCACTGACTGGTAAATTCGTCGGTTAGCTGTGGATGGATCGATTCAGGGAGATCGAAGGTAAATACATCGAAGCACTTCAAGCACGTTTCAAGACGCACTTCAAATTTTGTAATTGTGTCTTGAAAATTGTTTACAACAATTCGTACTTCAATACGCTGTTGAATTGTACCCTCTGCTTGGGAGTCTCGACTGTTTTATTGCTGCATGGCTTTCCTCAACACCGTTCACTGTACATGTATCGCGGAACGCAGATTGGATGGCATTGGAGGTGAATTTGATAATTTGTGACTGTCATCAACAAAGTGAGGACATCAAATATCAACAGGGACGCTCCGAAAATCACAAACGCTGCGAAATAGGTATGAAATGGTCTTACACACTGGTGGGTATTCCACATTCATTGTGTCAGATCTTTAGACTGTCCGAAAGTTTGTCGTGCCGTGCAACTTTCACAGACTAATCCGATAATTGGCATGTGGCCCTATCGCCACACACTCATGCGTATGCCGCTGAGTCTATCTATATGTCCACGCACATGTGTGTATACTTACACAATTTTATTACGTATGCAAAATTAGGCAATCTACATGTACATATATATATGTGTGTGTGCACTCACTCCTATGACATAGAACGACAGTGCAGGCTATGTAAAGTCGCACGAATGTGTGTAACCCGGGTGTGTACATGCATGCGCACTCGCGCGGGCGTTTTGTGTGCGCGCCTGGCATGGCATAACGCCGTTCAATATGACTAGTGTTGAACCGTGGTAATTTGCCCCACCCCTTCTTTTTTCTATTGGCGTTGGATATGCAACTAATAACATAAACTCGGTTGTTGAAAACTAGTGCCATGCACCACAATGGATTGACAATAATATAATACAAGTAGCGCTGTAAAAGCGCTTGTAATACTCATGTTGCAGCCATGGCAGTTGTGATTAGCTTTCCAAGTCAACTTGTGGCCTGCTGCAGAAATTATTGCACTCTGACCAGCTGGAGTGGCCCAGGACTGCAGGTTGTGGAGAACAGGAGTGATGCTTGTATATACGCTTGTATTTACATGATGGACTTCGAAGTAACGTTAGGTGTATTACCTGTATGTTCTTCTGCCTGTGCACGTGTACACGTGCTGGTCAGTGTGGAACCGCCATCCATCCCAGATCATACAGCTTAGCTGCTATCAGTCTCAACAGCTTATATCTGGCAAATAGGGTTTTAGTGACTCAATTTTGCTTACTGTGTTCAACAGAGTGGCATTGCACACAGCTACTTTATGTAATAGTAGCATCTTGGAAATTTTATATTTTTGATAGTTAGCTTCAGTAGAAACTTCTCCAGTGTGGCTCTTAGCTTCATTACCACGGAGACTAAGCATTCAAGAAATGCACGAAGAACAGTGGCTAGATGCGAAGTGAAAAGCCATTGCACCGTACCCAATGGAATACGCATTTAGTATAGCAGTATTGCTTGCTATGTTGGCAGCAAACACTGTATAATAATAATTGCATTACCAGTAGAAAGTGCCCAATGTGCATTGCTTCAGCACTGTGTTTTGGACAAAGCAGTCAAAAAATTCCACATCAGTATTGGCTTCATGTTGGAGAAAGTTGTGAAAAACACTAGAGCATACATGTACACTCAATACACATGCTCAGCTACATGTATGGCATTTAGTATGTGGGCGACTTCAAAGTTCTATTTTGGTAGTTAGCTTCGGTAGAAACTGTCTAAACTTGATCCAAAGCTCTACTACTATGTTCTGAAGATGTTGCAATCAAATAATGTAAGACACATATCTGCCGCATTGGAGCTAGTTGTAAAAACCTTTAGACCATACACACAATGCACATGCTCAGCTATGACATTTAGTATGTGGGCGACTTCAAAGTTCTATTTCGGTAGTTAGCTTCGGTGGAAACTGCTAAAACTTGATCCAAAGCTCTACTACTATGTTCTGAAGATGTTGCAATCAATTATTGCAAGATACGTATCTGTCATATGGTGGAGTCAGGGGTTCTAAGGCGTTGGACAATGTCCCAGTGCAATGTGCTGATTCTTGAAAATATGGCATCACTTGACACTTCAAAGTTTTATTTCAAGAGTTACCTTCGGTAGAACCTGCTCAGACTTGCTACACAGTACCATTATTAGGTTATGATAGCATAACCATCGAATACAGGGCAAGTCCAAATACTTGTGGGCGGGGCTAATATGTGGGACGTGTGCGCTGAAATGGGATGATTCCGAAAAGAGAAAAAGGTCACCTTCTAGCAGAATTCTACCCACTTCTAAAGCTTATGCTGGTATTTAGCAAGTATACTACTGTCCTGATGATGGACATCAAGAAAAATGGGGTAACTACGAGTGCTACGGCCAAAAAAGTGATTTTCCGGTGTTTTTTGGCCTAAATTGGCAATTGTGAGTATGCTATGTTTGGCCCCTCCCCCGAGTGAAACCGGCCGGTAGAACTTGATAAAATTTTGTCTCCGTACACTAGATATCCTGCGGAACAAAGTACAATCGTTTGTAGCCACGTTTCAAACAAAAAAATTTGGACCCGAGGGGTAGGAGCCACCTTAAACCTGATAATACAACTTGATTTGCAGCCCAATCTCTTCTTTTATTGTTGTTGTTCTGATTTGCACTTGTTTTTCTTTTTCTTTTTTTTTCTTCTTTCTTTTGCCATGGCTGGCTATAATCGCCCTCACCTCCTCCTTGATTGGCCTTGGCCATGAGTGTGTGCGTAATAATAACAATAATAATAATAATTTTACAAGAAGTCGGAGGCGGATAATACTTTAATAACTAAGGTACGTGTTGGGTCGTAAGTATCCACGCAAACACACATCCAGTCAAAATAAGGCACTTGTCAAAGTATCCGAACGTTTAAGAAAGAAAATGTGTTGTCGCTACAATTGTTTGGTGTTACTCCTCGTCGAGGTGTTAACAATGTAACTTAATTTGCTCACTATGTTCTTGTCGCTATTATTATTTCCTTCGAGTTTTGTGTCATGCTGAACTTGACACTTTTTCCACCTTGTCACGAGTGTTGTTATCTCATATCTTTACGCTATATAAGTTTTAGTCTTTCCAACTTGAGCCATTCCCTGTATAATCCTTGATGAGAAGGGACCGAAAACGTTCGGATACTTTGACAAGTGCCTTATTTTGACTGGATGTGTGTTTGCGTGGATACTTACGACCCAACACGTACCTTCGTTATTAAAATAATAATAATAATAATGCTTTATTCATGCAATGTAAAAAACGGTGGAGACGATGTGCAATAAAACGATGAAAATATGAAGAAATGGTGTAGGGAAAAAAATGGATTCAAACAAGTTTTCGTACAACACTCATCAGGAATCGTCGTTGTATTAAAGGACACTGAAACAAAAATTGAACTATTATAGAAAATCTAAGTTAGAGAAATAACACTAAGAGCAACAACAGTGAAATTTACAAGTGTGAATTTTAACAATCAAAGCGAGAAATGAACAAAGGAGAAAGGAAGGAAAGACAACGTGATAACACATAACAGCAGTACATTACTGTTCTAGGTGTTCTAGGTGTAATGTACTGCTGTTATGTGTTATCACGTTGTCTTTCCTTCCTTTCTCCTTTGTTCATTTCTCGCTTTGATTGTTAAAATTCACACTTGTAAATTTCACTGTTGTTGCTCTTAGTGTTATTTCTCTAACTTAGATTTTCTATAATAGTTCAATTTTTGTTTCAGTGTCCTTTAGTACAACGACGATTCCTGATGAGTGTTGTACGAAAACTTGTTTGACTCCATATTTTTCCCTACACCATTTCTTCATATTTTCATCGTTTTATTGCACATCGTCTCCACCGTTTTTTACATTGCATGAATAAAGTACACAAATGTCGGTTCAGCTAGTTTTATTGATTGCAGTTATCAAATTATTGTCTCCTCGCCGTGTGTTTAAATAATAATGCTAGACCTACTTTGCATTATTTGGTGGAGGTAACCATGGTAACTGGCTTGCAGAGTGGAAGGTTCGACATGCTCTTCCCTGTGCTCAAGACAGCAGTTGTGAGTGATTCAAGCATCTCAGTCAGTCGGCTGGAAACGCAAGCTCAAACTTGAGGCGAAGCCAACTTCCAATGTCACCACCAAAGGGCCAGTATATCTATCAGAACGAACCGGCACTGGGCCACTCATAGCATACGCGAGTAACAGGGTACAGTGTCCTACCCTGCTTGGACATAATCTCTCCTCACACACAGTCTCCTATTGAATTTAAAAGTCTATCAGTGTTCACGCACATACTCAACTTATTCTTTTGCTCACTGAGCAATACAATCTTTCATTCTCTTTCTACTGTTTTCTTTTTCAACTTAAAATTTAATCCTCCCTACCCGATCCCTCTTTTGTGCGTCTATGGAGCTATGAAGCCGAGACCTCTGGTCGGCTGAGCCCCCACCACCACGCTCTATTATTCACCCCAATGTCTGGAGATTTGTATTTCTTTTGTATTGTATTTTATTATTTTACTTGGGCATTCCCAACAGACCCTAAGGTCTTCTTACAGGGTGCCCAGGATGAATGAAATTGTTAAGGTCCTGGCGAAATGAATTGGGGATATGATTTGTGCGAAGGGATTCGGGAAGCGCATTAAAGCGGTCAGCACCAAGGAATGAAAT
The DNA here is from genome assembly GCF_964019385.1 of Sycon ciliatum. Classification (NCBI taxonomy): domain Eukaryota; kingdom Metazoa; phylum Porifera; class Calcarea; order Leucosolenida; family Sycettidae; genus Sycon; species Sycon ciliatum. The sequence goes on from NC_088650.1 coordinate 17,162,230, forward strand.
AGATCTGTATCCAGCTTGAGCTTGCACAATGGGTAAGGAAAGGGAATAATTGAATTGGCTGTGGGTTACTCTGTCTGTGTGAGCGCAGTCACGGCGAAGGGAGAACATGTCAGAGAGGAGTGAACTGCAGATATTGTGGATGCAACGGAACACGAAGAATATGGACTTAGTACGATATCTTTTGTCTAAGCTAATTATGTGGTATCGCTCAAGCAAGTATGGTGTCCGCGTGAATGTGTCATGCTCAAATGTGCATCTAAGTGCTCTCTTACTTATGCGCAGCAGCTGATCTCTCACATTGTCAGCGAGGCAGTGGACGTAGGCAGTGCTGGCGTACTCGAGCTTGCTCTGGACTACTGACAAGTAGAACTGCCTTCTGGCCTGGACAGCTAAGTTCCTCCTTCCACGTCGAAAAGCACCTAGTTTCTTTCCGATGTCTTCCCTGAAGGAGTTAACGTGGGCACTGAAACTTAAAGTTGAATCGAGAGTCAGTCCTAGATACTTAACTTCGTCAGACGGGGCAATAACAGTCGAACCACAGACAATGCTCAGGTTAGGTGGGGGATGTGAGCGTCTGCTGTGGATCAGTAGTACTTGGCTCTTGCTGGAGTTCAGGAGCAGGCCGCGATCTGTGAGGTACTGCTTAACCACTGAAAAATCGTCTTCTAAGTAAGTGGACACTTTCCAGAGGCATACAGGAGGGTGTCGTCTGCATAAAGAAGGCATTGGGAACGCAATGGAGATTATAGCAATAAAAACTGCTTTATGGCAGTTTTCTAAAAAAGGTTATTGTGTTCTAGTCCATGGACCCCGTCTAAAAAGTAAGAAATTAACGAAATGTGATAGCCGAAAATTAAAATTTCACACAAAACCTCACAATAATCACAACACTTGAAATGCTGCTTTCAACACTAAACCTGTACTGCACCGACAATTGGCAACATGCATGTCATGCATGCATAGGAAAGAGGATCACGAGGGGAAAAGGTCTTCTACATGTAGCTTTTCATTCTGTGTGTGATTATTGTGAGGTTTTGTGTGAAATTTTAATTTTCGGCTATCACATTTCGTTAATTTCTTACTTTTTAGACGGGGTCCATGGACTAGAACACAATAACCTTTTTTAGAAAACTGCCATAAAGCAGTTTTTATTGCTATAATTTCTTTTGTTTTTTCTGTCACCAATCAATGGAATGTCCTATATCAATACGTAAATGATGGCCTTCACATCATATCAATACCGTATTATACGCATTGATGTGCAAGCCTTTTCTTGCAGAAAATGGCACTAGCATGTTCTTCTGCAGGGAAACATGTGAGTAGTGGTGGACCGTGGTGATACTTTTTTTTATACGGAGGTCATTCTGTGCATGTTGCTGTAGCAGAATTTCATGACTGTCATAAAATTGTCTTGCCTTTCAGATATTTCAGATTTCCCCACCCTCGATCAGATTTATTTGAGAAATGTAACCAGGTGCGCGCCACATATGTTTTTGTTGATTCTGTGTTTATAATGGTTTATAATCATGGGTTATCGTGATAAGGTCATCCTGCATCATATTGCACTGAAATCGTAATCCTGTTGATGTCGATACAACATTTGGAAGTAGTTCAATGACTTCAAACTGTTGGTCCACGATTTTCTAAAACAACACAGCAAAGGAGGAACAATAAATATGTATTAAAATTTAAACAAATACATTGCTGAGTCCGACACCTCGATCCAACAACTACACTGATCCTGAGGATAAAAAAGGGGCAAGGCTATGGTTGGAGGTACTGAGAGATAAACAAGGCACTCCATAATAATAAAATCTTACACATCTTTTGGTGAGTATGAATGATATCCAGTCTAACCTCTTTAGGACGAACACCAAGGGACCGATGGTATTTATTCTGTGAGTTTGTTTAACCTATTTTATAACCAGTGAACGCAATTATTTCTCCAATAGGCGTACAGATGGATTTCTTCTACAGCGAAAGATTCTAAGCCACACCAACTCATTGACTCGTCTCGTATGAAAGAAATGAGTCACTAGAGAGGTTCTGCAAAACGAAAATGCGTACAAACTTTCGTTCTACGTCATGAAGTGCAAAACTTCTCATGAACTTTCGCAACTTTGGACGCGAAACTTGCAGGGAACGCGAAATGAACTGTCGTACACACTTTCGTGAGATAGGGTCATGGCGTACGTGCACTTGGCCCGCGCAAACTACGAAAATGTGCAGAACGCAAAGTTCGTGCAAAAATTCGTACACACTTTCGCAAGCACTGTCGCGAAACTTCGTTCGAATTTTCGTTTTGCAGAACCTCTCTACTGAACGTTTCTTTAGCAACATGACGGCAACTGAAACAGCAACAGAGAAAGTACGATACATGTACAGCACATTCTTGTAGGTACCACAAACAGATTGCAGATCGTAATTCTTGCTTTGGTGGCACGAAACTTTATTTGGGGCAGTGCAATCTCGGTGGTACTCACAAATAATAAATCAAACAGCCCAGACTCGAGTAAACAAATCCAATCATACAAGTACGAGATCTTCACGAGACGAGACTGCACCCATTGGCTTGTTTCGTATGAAGCAAACAAGTTTACTGAACCTCTCCATAATGGAGATTTTCCCTGATATGCGAATTTATTTTGCAAACTCGGTCAATGGGTCCTTGAACCTTTCCCTCCAGATTGGGAACTGCCAACGATAGTATGCCACTGACTAGTGCCTTACTTGTAATGTACCAATGTACAATGAATTATATTATGAGTATTTCGACAACACATCTAACATAAGCCTTACCGTCAAGAAGGTGAACTCGCGTTCTTCGCACACTGTAGACAAGGGCAAAGAGATAAAAATGGATCTAAATCCGAATAAAATCAGCACACGTTTCCGTAAATGAAAGGGTGAGCATAAGCAAATGAATCGAAGGAAACCGGTCAACTCAGAGATCACCTGTCATCGAGTATTCCGTAAAAGGAGGCCTCGGCAGCGGAAAAGCTGAATTTAGAAAAGAGCTCCTGTCAGCTTTTCCATTATTTATTGCATTCCGCCCAAAATCAGCACACTTTTCGTAAATGAAAGAGTTAACACAAGCAAATGAATCAAAGGGAACTGGTCAACTCACCTGTCATTGAGTAATATTCCGCGAAAGGAGGTCTCAGCAGCGCCGAAACGAAATAAGCCAGGCCAGGAGACGAAATATCCGAAACAGCTCATACAAGAAGCAGTTCCAAAGGAGAAAGTTCCTCGCGCATGCACATCCAAACACGGACTGCACTGCAACACAATGTCTGCCGTGCACGTGCAGAGCACGCGGCTACCACCCGTTGGTAGATCTAATACCGAGCACCTTACGTAGAGACTTACGTAGCCTAAGTGAAATACCGAGCACCTTACGTAGAAACTTACGTAGCATAGCGGTGTCGTTTTTCTTGCCATGTGAACACAATAATAGAAAAGCTGACAGGATCGCTTTTCTAAATAATGTGGATTTTGTAGAAGAAAAAAGAAAAGAAAAAACAACCAGGAAGTCATACAAATACCAATATTTTACGACTTTCTGATTACGGGTTACCATGGTTACAACCATGTCCATCTGATTACCCTGTTCAGTATCACCGTACGCTGACGAGACCTTTTGTAGACAAAGCAGCTGTCAAGAGGAATTTCAGCGTCAGTACTCGTACCCGGAACCCTTCGTTGTCGTGCCTAATGCGAGTAATGGCTACCGAGGGTAGCAGCTCCAGTGCTGGTCAAAGAAATCCAACCTCATGAATAGAATAGCGTTGCATGCCGTGCGCTGCGCAGCCCTAGCACTACACATACACGCATTGGTCTGTGCACTGTAACGCGGCGCTACTTTAATACTTTACTTTGCTCATGAGCTAGGTTGGATTTCTTTGACCAGCACTATAGTAGGCTAAAGAGAGCGCAGAGGAGAGTACTAGAACTGGCATATTGTGGATGAGGATGCTGAAAAGATGTCTTTAAAAATACTCGTTTCCATAATTATGTCCTTTTCCTTTCTACTTTTAACAATATATAATAGATATTGCAATTTCAAATTTGAACTTCACGGAGAATTTCAAAGTATTAGGAAATTCATATAATTTCCTTGTGATAGATATTCGTACTAAAATCCGTTAATTGCATGAACAGCAGATAACGCCTTCTGAAGCTATTCGGTGGTGTTTGTCAGATTACGCTAAAAGCAATGCTCAGCGAGGAAATTCGGAAATACAATCATGTTTGTGGTAGCGCTTGCAGAGCAGCTTGACTTGCATTGAAGTGAAGTAACAAACGGTGTACTAACTGGTTGATAAACGAGTTCAATATTGTGCGGCAGAGTCAATGGGAAAGAGCGAGTCTGCTCTAGAAAACTTCTTCCTATGAATGAAGCTGCAGGAAGCCTCACCGCTGCTACTAGTAACAAATGTTGATGTTATTTTAAAAATTAATGATCTTGAAGCTCTTATGTTGGTATTTCAAAGCTAGAGTTATGTGAAAGAACCCCCTAGGGCTTGCCACAAGATCTTACTGCAAGAATACTGGGGCGAATAACGCTTTGTCGCCAATTTTTGTTTTCTATCCATAACCACATCGGGTAATGATGGTATTATGGCATGCGATACAAATGCGAGCATATGCAATTGTTGACTCGAAATGGTAACTAACAATGGTGCACACAACCAGGATTTGGGTTGGCACTTGGCAGTGATAATTTTGCAAGCTTTCACTGTGGCTGACTCGGATGGAGTCCCGCTGAGAATCACAGTGCATCTTCTTGAGCGATGGCAGTCTACTTACTTGCGCGGGCGTCGCAAAGTGGGCATGGAGACCAACTGGAGATCATGGGGATTCTGAGACTCGCAGAGAACAGACGTCGCATCTTGACCTCTCACCAACACGAACTGCGACAAGGGTGACTTGTGGGACGGTTGTTCGATCACCTCTGCCGCTTGATACAGGTACGGGATCAGGTGCGGAAGCTTCCGAGATTTCTCCTTCGTCTCCTCTCTGGATATGGCGTCTTTCACTTGTGCCTGCAAACCTTTGGATTCGCTCATGATGCTCGTGTTGTTTGTCGCGTCAAGAAGGTACCGCGTGGCTGTTCTCAATTGCTGGCTGTTGTGCAGATCAGCTATCAGGTGCTCAAGAGAATGCTGAATGCGCTGGTGCTCGTCTTGCTGAGCCTTCCTCACAGCCGCCTTCACTTCCGCTTCCCGATCGTCTATGTACGTTCTCAGGGCTTGAAAGTCATCCGTGATCTTGGCAATTGTGTTTTCCCTCTTCTCTTGTGACTCTGTGTCAAGAGCCCTATTCCGCTGAATGGCTTCTTTAAGACCTTGGACAGTGGACGTTTTCAGGGTTTCTATGTCTGCACTCATCTCCCAGGACTTGTCTTTGGCGGCCGTGTCGAGCTTAAGGTGATCAGATCTGCAGCCTTGGTGACCTTCGATATCACACTCACGGCAGATGCTTTCACTGAGAATTGGGCAGTATACTTTCAAGCGCTCTTCGGGATGCTTCGTGCAAACTGGCTCCTCTTTCATCGGCATCATCCCCGACTTCACAGGCTGAATTTCATGCCTGGAGTAGCGTCGGGATGAGCGGTGATTGTCGACTTGATCCTGGCACAAGTACAATACACACCTGACACACATCCCTACGGCCGGATGAGGTCCTTTGCTCTGCTCGCACTCATCGCACTCAAACTCCTTCTGAAGGTCCTGCTTGAGTTTGTCTCTGCCTTGCTGGATCATTTTCACCGGAGAGTTGATTTCCAGCTCGGCAAGGTTATCGATCGGGTGCTTGGACCTACAGCATGGACATTCGAGCGTGTCAGGGGGACTGTGACGTTGCTGGACGCACTGCCTGCAACAAGCATGGTGACATGGAAAACGCAATGGTGGCTCCGTATACTCTTGCTTGCAGGCAGGGCACTTGAGAAAGTCCTGGGCGCCATCCTCTACATCCTCGTCCACGTGTTCTGGAATCCAGCTGGCCATGCAGTCCGCTTTGATATCGCTGAGGTGCACCGCTAGCCTACACAAATGGACGCATAAAGGACATACATGTACACAACAGATGTTTTTGAAACCTGAAGGCTCAGTCCAACAAAAAACTTGTAACAGGATAATATTAGCCCATTGTACTTTATGGGACACGATTTCACATGAAAGAGAACTCCAGTGCCATTTAGGCCTTGACGGATTATGCTAGCATAATTTTTCGCATAATTCCTACCAAAATCGAATAATCGCGTAATTCGAGGCAAATTGTATACCAATTGCATAAATTGGAATAATCCGCCTGTTTGCATCAAATTCCATACAGTTGTACAATGTTCTACAAGTACAAGTACAAGCAGATGCACCAGGAAGTCGTAGGTTTACGACTCCCTTGATAACATGTCCAGTCCACTACAATTAGTGACGGTCGTAGCTAGGTCGGACGGTGCGTTGACCCCGTTGAACTTTTGCTACTACAGTACAACGCCCTCTACAAAAAATTCCCCTGTTATTTTGAACAGAACCATCACATACATGTACATTAGCAGCATATGTGAGCATAATGCGGCATAATAATAGCTTTTAGCATAAAAACAGCATAATAATATTCTCGTTTGGTTCTCATCCCACGGTTTCACTGGCGATTCAAGTATCCCAATGCTGCATATTTTATCACTCTTTAGGTTCGTCTTCTCCACTCTTATCTGCTGTGAAGCCATCGACTTTTAATAATCTTGGGTGTTTGATATCACAGAGGCAGTGCGTGCGCCTTACCCCGCTAGAGTTCATAATCTTATTCTCATTTCGTCTCATCCCACGGTTTCACTGGCCAAAATACTACACGTGTCTAAATACTGCATATTTTATCACTTTATAGAAGAAGAAAAAAGGACCAAGGAACTACAAGTTACGCTAAAATGTCCACTAAGCACCACCAGTTACTAAACAATCCGCTCATGCGATAACATTACACGACACTGACCGCCGAGTAGTCGAAAGCTACAAAACATGGGTACCGGTAAACCATTTTCACATGTACAGATGCAAAAAGGTTTGAACGTTCAGGACATACCGGTACATGTACAAGAAGACATAATTACTTGCATGACACATAGCCTCATAGGCAGGACTGGACGAACAAGGCAGACTCCAACATTCTGCAGCCGTTGCAGAATGTTGGAGTAGGCTATACACAATAGGGAAATGTTGGCAGTTGCCATACAGGGGTGGTGAGCCCGCCTCTCGGCACCGGGAATACAGCTCGCTCGACTCTGTCTCTACTGAGTGAAGAGGGTACTGTCACAGTACACATCTAAACTTTTGTGAGCTTGCACACCGTCAGTCTAAAGCAGCATTTACAATTTTCCCAGTCTCAACACATACTTGTATTCAATGGTCTAACTGTTGCGAACAACATCCGTCTCTTGCTCATTGCCATGACTGGTCACGCGGGTCTCCCCCGAAGAGGGGAGAGCGACTCAAAAGGAACCTTGGAAAGCTGGCTATTGAACCGCCCAACGACCACCCCCCCCCCCCCCCCCCCAACACCAAAATTCCGGCCTGGCTCATCCATCAGTGTATCAAAGAGTGCCTGTGTATTGAAACCGAGCAATGCGGTATGCAATCGTAATGAGACAGCAATTGACAGCGACTTACGTTATTCTGGAAGAAACCTGTTGACTGGAGGTTCAACGCTGATGGGGTGTCCGAGATCGTCTCGAACTAGCATCGGCGCACAGTGGCCTCCTCCCGGAGGAGCCTGATGGGCAGAGAAATCACTATGCTAACAATCCATTAAATGAACAGCAGTAGAATCAACGGCTTTCTGACCCGACCACTCAGACCTTCGCTAATATACTATGCGAATGTCTATAGCGTGGTTTGCCTCTGGTACCTCGCAGCTCGGTCTCCAAGACCGGGCAACTGAACGATACTAGCAGATTCCGATCGATACATTTGTTCAACACATTCCAAAGCGTTTACTGTTCTACCTACCGCTGGTTGCTTTCCGAGAAGAAGTGCTGGCACGGAACGTGTACTTGTCACTATACTGTAACCTGCAGTCTGGCATTGTAATGACGTAAGATCATGAGATGTTGCCCTCCTGTCACGCGCGCAGCCATTGACGTGCGATTGACACATTGTCCAAAGTACGGCTCGTACTCACTGTGAAACGCGCAGTCATCATGTCGCACTCTAGTCGTACTGTTGCCTCGCTTGCCTGCCAAGCTGCATCACCTGCCTGGCCCTCCGCAGCTACTCTCTGTTTTGCCACTGCGCCATTTCCCCTCATCCAGCCCCAGAACTCGCAGCGAGCATGGCAGCGTCATTGGCCATGACCACCAGCTCCAACACCAGCTGCTTGCATCTGTCCCGCTGGCATTAAAGCGCTCGTTCCCACACTGCAGTATTAGTGACTGGAACTCCCTCCCCGCCGCTCTTCTGTCCCAGCCTCCCCACAGCAAGGGAATACAAGTATTCAAAACTAATGTTTATCGCCATCTGCGAAGCACAAACTGGCTCTGGGCAGTCGACTCGCTATGATGATGCTCTCGTCGTTCTCCTCTACCCCTATCTATGCACCACAACTGGCTCAGACAACCGACTCGCCATGATCAGCCATGATGATGCTCCTCTCAGTAACAGCGCCTGTAATTTGTTAATAGTCTCACAGTTTCTCCCGCACACTCGCTGGTGTTAACCCTTCCTTTCTTTTCATTTTGCTGACTCGTACAGCTCTATCGTTTGTTTTTGGTGCGTGTTTTTGGCCGTGATGCCGAGACCTCAGGTCGGCAGAGCCATCAATGCCCCACCATCACTGCTGCGTCTCGGTGCAGCCCCTGCTCAATAGTTGTCACGTTCGTCCTAGTCTCAGTATCATTGTCTTTCTTTATTATTTTCGAGCTGGGAATGTGAACATAGTAAAAAAAAAAAAAAATCTCTACAAGACGACTCTCTCACTCACTGCCGCCACTGCTCAAGGCCAGAGATCCCTGTCATGCCAGCAACTACAGACCCCTTCTTCCGATAGTCTCAAAGCTCCTCGAAAAGATCGTTCTGAAACAGCTGAGAAAGTACATCGAAGACAACCCCGACCTCAACATTCTGCCTCTCCAGCGATTTGCTTATAGGTCCCACCATTCAACCGAAGATGCGCTAAGCTGCGCCAACTGATGGCAATGGAGCTTGGAAGAGCGGAACGTGGTCGGTATGCTATTTTTAGACATGAGCAAAGCTTTCGATCCAATCCGCCATGACACCCTCCAGGATGATCTTTTACAATGCGGCATCGGAGGCACAGCCTTGTCCTGGTTTGCAAGCTATCTGTCCGACCAATACCAACAGGTTGAATATCGCCAAACTGTTTAGACCGCTACTCCCGTGACGTCGCATGCACAAGAGGAGTTCCACAAGGATCGGAGTTGGGACCTGTCCTCTTCACGATCTAAACAAGAGAGGTACCAACACGTGTAAATAGTGACTCTCTACTCTAAAAAGAAAGATGACTACTACTACTACTACTACTACTACTACTACTACTACTACTACTACTACTACTACTACTACTACTACTACTACTACTACTACTACTACTACTACTACTACTACTACTACTACTACTACTACTACTACTACTACTACTACTACTACTAGTCAAAATCTTTATTTGAAAGAACCCGAACTACTACTACTACTACTACTACTACTACTACTACTACTACTACTACTACTACTACTACTACTACTACTACTACTACTACTACTACTGCTTCGTGATGTGCTGGTGGAGGTGATGACTTCTGCCATCCCGGATGTTCAAACAGAGCCACCGCTTTTGCCGTTGGATGGTGAACAACTTCACGGCGCTACCGCTAATCGTGCTGCAGAGGCTCGATTGGATATCCGTGCAAGGGGCTTTTGGTCGCCACAGCAAGATGCATTCTTTGATGTGAGGGTTACTCACCCCTGGGCGTCTTTGCTGTCGCGACAGGAAGTCCTTGCACAGATTTCCCGGAATGAACATCAGAAGAAGCGGGCCTATCTTCAGCGTGTTGTCGATGTCGAGAGGGGTCATTCACTCCGCTCGTATTTTCGACAAACGGCGTATGTGGCACGGAGTGCTCTCGTGCATTGAAGAACATTGTTCAGCTGGTGGTTAACAAGCATAGTGACCTCCAGTACGCTGTTGTGATGGCACAGCTACGCTGCAAAATTGCATTTGTTTTGCTGAGGTGGTCAATCACGTGCCTCCGTGGTTGCAGAGCGTCTTACTTGAGGAAGAGAATAGGCCCATCTTTTCTCGACCAATGTCGCCTTCTGTCCATGTAACCGCCTTCGGTATTCATATGTTGGCCTATTTAACATTGGCATGCTCTGCGGATTTGTAGGCATGCTAGGCAACTTAAATATTATCCTGCAAAGTATTTTGTAGGTGCTTGACTACTATACTACGTCATGTATTACAATTGGTACATGACTTAACAATAGCCGTTTGGCATGGTACAATAACCTTTTTGGTTTTTTTATTTTTTATTTTGAATGGCTTTCTCTTCTTCCTCGGATGGTTTACAATTTGTATCACAATTATTTGTGGGTTCAGCAATAAAGGATGTGACTATCACTACTACTACTACTACTACTACTACTACTACTACTACTACTACTACTACTACTACTACTACTACTACTACTACTACTACTACTAACTCTCAACCAGTCGGACGAAGACGAAGGGATTTTATTTATTTGTCTATTTATTTCACTCAACTCGTGGGCCATGACCAATTGGCACGCAAAGTGTGGGAGAGGGGTAATTGCCAACCACGGAAAGAAAAGAAAAGAAAAAGAGAAGAAAGAAGGACAGACAAGCAGCCAGGAAGGAGAAATCCTATTGTACTACATTATGCGATCGGAGAGCATTTTTAAAGCTGGAAAGACTTTTTGATATCTTGACTTTCTGAGGAAGTTGCAGCCAAAAGGTGTAGGACAAAAACAGAGGAGAGTTGGTAAGTGCGGCTGAATTAGCACGAGGAAGTGAGAGACTATTACGAGTGGACCGAGACAGTAAAACAATTGAATACGGAGAGATGGATGGGAAATTTACCTAGGCGAATTCTGTGGATCAAAATGCAAAGCTGCTGTTTGCTATTATCTTGCAGTGGCTGAGTATTGCTGATACAATAGAGGTCAAGACAAGGAAATAAACACTGCTTTTTAATATTTTAAGAAGAGATTTATGTTGGATTTCAAGTTTGTTCACAAGATGGCGACTTAGACTACACCAAGACTGACATGCATACTGGAAAATAGGTAATAGATACGAGCGATAAAACATAGAACGGCATATATTTGGCAGATGAGAACGATGAGGATATAGTATGCCGAGAACACTCCAAGTTGTCTTGCAAATTTAGTCTACATGGGGAGCCCGTGTTAGACAGTCGTCAATAATTTTACCAAGGTGCTTATGTTCATGGACAATTTCTATGGTAGATGAGCTGCCAGGACATGATAAAGACACATTATAGAACTGATCACTGGCACCATTACAAAAGAACATCACTTTGGTCTTACTAGTGTTCGGTCTCAGCTTCCAAGTCGACATCCAGGAAATGGTGGAGTTGATCTTTTGCTGGAGGTCATCAATTAGCAATTGCCTGCAATACTTGAAGCGGAAACTGTGGTGTCATCCGCGAACAGTGAAACATTAGGGACCAACATCGGTAGATCATTGACGTCAAGTAAAATGAATAGTGGCCCAAGGATTGACCCCTGTGGCACACCATACCTTCGCTAATATACTATGCGAATGTCTATGGCGTAGTTTGCCTCTGGTACCTCGCAGCTCGGCCTCCAAGATCGGGTAACTGGAAGAACGATACTAGCAGATTCCGATCATTGGAGATATGTGGATTTTGTAGAAAAAAAATTACATTTGTTCGGCACATTCCATAACCTACCGTTGGATGCTTTCCGGGAAGAGGTGCCTGAATCTGCACGGGAAGAATACAGTGATTGAACTGAAGTTGGATGATGACCGTGTGGTGAGTGTGTGTGGGTTTTCAAGATACCGTCCTGGGGCAGGGATGTAGGTCCTTTAGCTTGCACGGGTGTTGTTACATTCATTGTAACGTCTTGTTTTCTGTGTGTTTTGCTGTGCGACTAGCAACAGTATCTTGTGTCTATTTTTTCTTATCTCTATGCATAACATTATTCAAAAAAATCAGAAAGAGGATGTGATACCAATAAATACAGCCATTGCCGAGCCACCGTGCTCACAGCAGAGACTTCTGTGTGTGTTATTGTCGTGAAAGTGGACCACAAAGACGGACAGCCAAAGTGTAGCCGACGTGGTGAAGGCCTGGTGAAGGCCTGCCCATGGCCGCATCGGGACATCACCAACCTCATCTACAGAGAGCACCTTCTCACGACATTGTCATGGTGGAGACAGTGACTGTTGTCAGCTGACGAGCTGGGAGAGGGACGCCATGGGCAGAAGTTGGAAAAGGAAAGAAAAAAGAGTATAAAAGAGAAAAAGAAGAACAACTCAGAACAAAAGCTACAAAGTTTATGAGGACTGAGACCGAGTATCAAGAAAACAACCAGGTCCAGGAGCGAACAAGGAATACACGACTGACGGTACAACCACAAGAAGTCTAAGATAACTCCTTAGAATTCAGAGGGCCAGAACCGGTTTGACAGCCACCCTCAGATGGTCGTAAGACCGGGGCTCTACCAACCGTGGATGGTTGCAGAAAGGTCACTGTTTCCGAACACGGTGTCCTCCACCTTGTGATATGCTGTCAAACCAACAGTACACGTACATGTACATGTACGTGTACGTCGAAGTACATGATTGTACAAGGTGTTCATATAGCGTTCCTATTTGGGCGGGTGAAGATTTGGGCATGTACATGTATGTATGCGTAAATATGCTGCGTTTGGGTGCAGGCATGAGGGCAATGCCAGTCGATAAGCAGTCGATACACTAGTAGTCAAGTCTAGTCTATAAAGATTTGGGGTCAGTTGTTTCACCCATTTAATTAACACATATCGTGATACGAGAAGGATTTTGATCAGACTCGGATGGAGAGCCAAGGATTAAAATTAAAGAGAGGACTAAAGGTTTACAAGTAACGTTACTTAGTACAGAACAGAACAACAAGGACAATCAAGGCTTGTTTGCTGCGACTTGAAGTTTCATGCTCTCGCAATCATCAGCAATCATGTTGCCTGATGATTGCGAGAGCATGAAACTTCAAATCACAGCAACCAAGCCTTGGTTGTCCTTGTTGTTCTGTTCTGTATTGCGCTCTGCCTCCGCGGTGTTGAGCACTGTCAGCACACTGGGTACATCCTCCGGTCAAGTACTTAGTACATGTCATGCATGCGGGTTTTTTTTGTACAAGTACATAACTCCCCCCCCCCCCCCCCCAGGTTATGTACTCTTGCTAACAATTATTATAAGAATGATACCGGTGAGTCAGAACGTGCAATGGTTAACACAATACTGACTGATTAGGTGCTGACATTCAACGACCTGATGCTTACCTGCATCACGTCTTGGAATGCGCGAGCCAACAGCCTTTCAACTTGGAAGGTTCTAAGTTAGGAACTACTAGTAACGTAATAAAGGGGAAGGTGAGCGCACGGTGTGCCAGTTTCTCATCAGTCAGGTTTGTGATAATCGTTGGCGATTCATTGCACGTTCTGCGTCACCAGTATTGTGTTTTTAATTGTTAGTGTTGGACCAAAAAAACGCAAAAAAAACCTGTAAACCTTTGGTACATGGTCCTCTCTTTACTAGGACTATCAAGGCTTGTTTATTATCCTTTTCAGTGTTGTGCCTTGTTCATGTTGTCGCACTATCTGACTGTATCTCGTTACCTTGGTCGACTGTGACTGTTAGATCTATAGAGCTACATGTATTTTTATTTCCATTGCTATCAGATTCGGCCTCATTTCCTCTGTGCTGCGCTGACGAGTCCACAAAGGACGAAACAGCTCTGTCCGCAGATTGAGTAGAGCTGATGTAGGACTCAGTATAGAGTCCATGCACTATATGATGTCCAGCACCCTATATAGAGTCCATTGGTCCAAAATCCACTATACAGAGTCCAGGAGTCCACTCAGTTTTGATCAGCTTCAACCTGCCGCGCAATCCCCTATAAGGAGTACACTTTTTCTACCAGTCCCCTATTCACAGTCCAGGAGTCCAGTTTATCCAGTCACGCCGTCCTGTGTGTTGTGCCCGAAAAAGAACAAACACCTTTTCAGCTTTGCTTGCCTCGTGGCAGCGCATTCCTTTCTTCGCTTCAGCCATGGCTGCCGGTTCTGCTGTGAAGTTGCTGACAGTAATCTGTCACGAGGTAACCAAGGAGGATAAGGAGACGTTCAAAATCAAATCTGGAAAGCGTCTTGTGGTTCTCTGAAGACGTCTCATCAGTGTGCGGGGTGAAAGCAGAAATTGCAGAACGAGAAAAGTTCAGCACAGTTCAAATCTGACGAGTCAGGTACACTGACACTCTCTTTCGTTCGACGCCACAAGGATCCCCTGTTTGGCTGGCCATTGCTGCCAGTAAGACGTTTGAACGGTTTCATCAGAGCGAGGGATGAAAGCAGAAACCGGAGAAAGAGAAAAGTTCAGCACAGTTCCAATCTGACGAGTCAGATAGTACACTGACACTCTCTTTCGTTCGACGCCACAAGGATACCCCTGTTTGACTGGACAAGAGCTGCCTGTCCCACCGTGTCAAAAGGCTGTCCAACTACATGGCAGGACGATGACTGAGGTAAGGATGCTTTTACTCGTTTCGATTGGTCTGCTGTTCTGTCGTTATGCTTGAATTTTTTTCCATTTTCAAGGAGCGTATCGCGTTTGTTTGATGTTGCTTGAATGAATGCCCTAAAAGTAATCAACCTCTTCGTAATAGTCCTCAAGGACTGCAAGGACTTTGCATCAATCGTATACGATCGTCTAGCTATCATCAATTATTATAATTATTTCATGAGAAATGTATTTTTATCCCTGTGATAATTATGTGAAACTCCACGACACTCTTCCTCTAGTATGATGTCAAAATACAATGGGATCCACAAACGCAGTGCCAGTGTACTAGTAGTAGTAGGAGGATTGCTTGTATGCCAATGACAAGAAAAAGCTTCTCAAGCTAATACTCGTATTCCCTGAAGTAACCGTTTTGATGTCACGAACATGACATTGTGTCAGTGAAACTGCCTCGTGACAACAAATCATTGTATTTCCATCTTGGGGAAGACTGACTGACGGCAACGCTGTACAGATTGTTCAAATCATCTCATTTCAATTTAGTTGCAGTGAAGTGAAACACTGTGTACACTACATGTATGGTGATGTGTCTGTGCATCTTGAGTGTGCACAAACCATCTTATTCCTCGTATTACTAATAGATTATTGTCCCCACCGTCACCTGTTCACAGGTCTTTGAGTGGATTGATTTTCATTGAGCATCACATTCGTTGAGAACTTGGTAGTTGTGTGCTCCCATGCATCATTACGGTAATAAGCGTATCCTTGTGCTATCTATTTGTTGCAGGTGTGCTGATCTTCAGAAGCTTGCGGAACTGAGTGCTGCTGAACATTTGCATGGCCATGAGCAATGGTGAAGCTTGCTATCGCACTCTCAGCATGTGCTAGTATTATGCTGACTACTGCACTATGTTACTCTCTTACACTACTACATGTATGTAAACGTGCGTGTACCCGTCCCTGTATGCATTAGTTTCGTATAATTATTTGTTATCCCTCTTGACTTTACTTGTAAATGGGTGGACGTTTGCATGGCTGTTGGAGTTGCGTGTGCATTGTGTCTCTACTCTTTTCTTAGTGTTTTCTTGGCGTTGTATAAGTTTGTGTGTGTGTGTGTGTGTGTGCGCGCGCGCGCGTGCGCGCGCGCGCGTGCGCGCGCAATAATTTGAAAACAAATAATTAATCCTGGGCTCTCCATTATTCTCTTTCGATTCTTGTTTTTTTCTAGGTATTTTCTTGGCGTTGTGTGGGTGTGTGCATGTGTGTGTGTGCGTGCACAATTATTTGGCAACACTACATGATTGAGATATTGTAATTTGCAGCGTCTGCGAAGAGACCACTTGATTTGAGGCTGGTGTTTGTAGGCTTTTTCATGTAATGAAGTGGCTGCAGTGGCGCCTCAATACATATTTTTTACCTTGAGAAGTGAATGATGTAAAGGATTAAAGGGAGAGGCCGTTTTCTGGTTAATATTCACTGCTTACAGCAGATCCTATGTCTAATTTCGAACTCGATAGGGGATGCCTAATTGGCTGGACTTTATACAGGGAGTATTGTCCACATAAGACTCTTTAATCTTTATAGTTGATTTCAAAGTTTGGACTCCGTACAGTTGATTTTGGACCAATGGACTCTATATAGGGGTGAAGCCAATTGGCTGGACTCTATACAGGGAGTGATGTCCATCTAAACTTTGAGCTCACAGTTGATTCCAAGTTTGGACTCTGTACAGTGGATTTTGGACCAATGGACTCTATATAGGGGTTGGACATCATATAGGGGCTGGACGCTCTACTGAGTCCAACATATAATTATTACAAAAAAATCACAAGCACTTTCGACACCTTCGCGTCACGTGAATACAGGTAGAAAGGGAACTAATAGTGCTAGTACTTCAAGTGACTGTTACTTTTCCTCCGCGCCCAGGTCAACACACTTTCGTCAACACCGGGTTTCCGCACACAATCGAATCACAGTTCTGTCCCTGCGGGAATTTGCGGAAAAAACTCTCGAAAACTTGCGCAAGAAATTGCGGCAGAAAGCAACCAAAAATGCGACGAAAAGTGCGGAATGATGCAGAACTTGCCAGGAATTCGCGGAATTATTTACAGAAAATTGCGGATTTGGGCCAAATCACGAAATTTGTTGCATCGTATATCTACTTGGGAGTAGTACGAGTCATACTGTGCAAATAACCTACAGGATCATGGAAAAAACTGCGTGAAAAGTGCATAAAAAGTGAGATATAGTGCAGAAAACAACAAAAAAGCGCGGGAAATCGCGGATTTTCCTGAAAATCGCGGGTTTGGGCGAAAATCGCGAAATTTGTTGCATCCGTGGAATCGCGATTTCCTGGAGGGACAGACAGTTCAGTTTTACTCCACTCCGGAGAACACAATTCTTCGGACCCATGGAACATAGGAAAATCACAACAGCTAGCTACTAAACTACTTGTACTTGTAGAACTCAGGTCCAACACAACAAGAACCAAAACATTACCACGCGGCCAGCAACATGTGCATGCGAACAACTCACAGTACAAAAAGGCATACTAGTATGCTTCCAAAACCAATACACACTCCGGCCCGGCCGGCCCGTGTCGCATATGCCAGCGATACATGCATAAAAGGAAGTACAGTGAGAAGGAAGTAACGCAGGTCACATGAAAGTGCGTAGCATTCCCACGTGTATTAAAGCTAACACGCACTACAAATCACGTATCACAGGCACAGGCCCTAGGGCCAGGGGACAACTACAACTGTGCACTACGCACACATTCAAATACAGCTGTAGACACGCACTGCATAAATCTACAAGTACTCGTACAAACTGTGCAGGTCAGCGACACCTGCAGCATCTGCTGGAACAATGGCACAAGGGAGTACTAAGAGTAAGAAAACGTAACAGTGACCATGATTCATGAACCGTGACCATGGTGACCATTGTATAATGTACAATTATGACTATGTCACATAATGTATGTGAAGGTGATGAAGTAGGCCTTGACAGATTATGCGAGCATAATTTTTCGCATAATTCCTACCAAAATCGAATAATCGCATAATTCGAGGCAAATTGTATACGAATCGCATAAATTGGAATAATCGGCCTGTTCGCATCAAATTCCATACAGTTATACCACAGTACATGTTCTACAAGTACAAGTACCGGTACAAGTACCGTATTTCCTTGAAAAACCGCCGCCGGCCTGCGCCCCTTGATTAGCAGCCGCCCTTGAATAGGCGCCGCCAGCCACCAGTACTATAGGTAGGCTATAGTTTGATACAAGAGTGCATTCGGGTTCATTCGAGTTCGTGATTTGTACGCACTTCTCACATGTACGAGATGACCTTCAAGTACAAAGTCATCTTACTTCACCTGCAGCTATAGTCCCTACCCTCCACTAGGCCTCGGCGGGTAATGCTAGTTATTTCAGCTCAAAATGCTTTTAGCATTGCTAGTTATTCGGTCATATAATGCTCGTTAGAATGCTAATTTGGACTTGTAATGCTAGTTGAAAAGGCAATGTGAACCACTCATATGGCATTGTGTCATAATGTAAGTCACACTACACGGAATACTGCTATTGGAAGTACCTAGTACTTTGAAAGTAGATTATGGTGATGGTATTTCAAAATGATGTGGAACTGAAGTTGCTATCATGAACTAGCAGTGAATAACAGTAAATCAGAACACTACTCCTCTCGTCAGGTGTATGTGAAGGCGGTCATAATGCCCGACCTGCTTTATGGCTCCTGCTGTTTTTCAGCCGCAATGCGAGAGGGTCAACTGAAACGACTGCAAACCACGCAAAACAGAGCCATCCGCTGTATCGATGGCAACCCGCCCCGGACAGCCCTGCAGCCGCTGCTCACTGCTCACTCCCTGTACCGTGTCAGCGAGCTCTACAGGCAGAAAATATTGATCACCATCTGGCGGTGCATCCACGCCCGCACCAGCCCTGTGCTCGCCCAGCTTCTGACCCCGGCACAAGGCACCCCTACCCGCCATCAGCAGTCAAATGGCCTACTAAGCCAGCAAACCGTAGCCGCCGCGGTCAGCGGAGATTTTCTGTTGCTGGTGCTCTGCTGTGGAACGCTCTCCCTGGTGAGGTCCGCACAATTACCCGGCTACCTGAGTTTAAGCATGTATGTGTACCATACGCCTGTAGGGTTCGAGTTGCTGCTGATCGCTCTGCTCTCCCTCCCCGTGCAGTTCAGTAACCCGCACGTAGTATCACAGATACATCGCATTCTCTCTCTCTCCCCCCCCCCCCCCCCCCGTTTACCCGCAGTTAGTAGTATCCTATTCTCTTACTATGTGCTTCCATAGCTTTTACTATGTTCTTCCATAGCCACTTCTAGGCTAAGCCTTCGCCGTCATTTTATTGGGTCGTCATCCCGTTTGAATGTGCGAAGTGAAATAAAAACCAACCAACCAACCAACGTCGACAGTCTTCAAAGTACTTTGACTGTTTGAGGGTGCATACGGAATGCTATTTTGGAAATTTAGTATATAGTGTGGTATGAAAAAGTACAATAAAATTCAACGTATCACTTCGTGGAGTGAGTCGATCAGCACAGTGGGCAACTAGTACATGAGTATAGGTAATCGGTCCAGACACCAAGACTTGGTGATTCATTGCAGCAATCCATTAGCAACACAATGGGGGATAATACAGGCACCCAGTGAACACACTGTCACAATAGTAGGAATGATACTAACTAGGGCTCAAACGGTCACGGTTTTACCCGTAACGGTTAACTGCTAAGCTAACGGTCGGTTTAACGGTTATAACCTATAAGCCACGGCAATCCTGCGGACACTTTTTTAACCGTACATTTGACTATACGTACTCATTAAAAAATGTACCCTTTTCAGTACAACGCACACATGTACATTCTCTTGCATGCTCATTCATACATACTCTCACACCAAGAGACCAGATATGACCGAGTTGACAGCCCAGAAATTGCCTACGCGTGCTACAGCCTGCGAAAGTGCATACTTTGCAAGGACCTGATACTTGACAAATTGACTGAAAAGTTACTGCGTAACCGTTATCTTTATCGGTTAACCGTTAATTCTTCGTAACCGGTCTGCAACCGGTTAATCGGACTAATCGTTTGAGCCCTAATACTAACCCTCGATATGCTTGCTCCTTTGGCTTTGGGCAGTCGTGCGCATGCCTCACCGGGCTGATCCTCCACCTCTGCCTCGTTCTCGTCTTCCTTATTATCCTCCTCTGTCTCGTACTCATCTTCCTCACTCTCTTCCTCCGAAGAATCAGAGACTTCCAACACATTTCCATTTGATGTACTCATGGTGCAAGCAAGCCAGCACTGCATGACTCTGTGAATAGGAAAGACAAGGTTTCTTTCCGTTTCCCATGATGGCATCAACGTGGTACGTCTATACCCCTGGTAGCAGCTGCCACTAAGATTCGCAACAAGAGACGCATGTTGCGAAGTCGCAGGCTAACGTTTAAGCAAAACTGCCAAAAGCCGCTGGTACAAAGTACAGTGTGTACGTCGTTACATTGCAGTGCTCCTGTTTTATTCAGTAATGCACACTCATGAAGTGAGAAAATGACACTTTTGGGCGCTAATGCTTGTTTTGGCTCCAAATCCGGGTACAATGCTGAAGCATTGCTAGTTCTCAAAACGATGCTCGTAATGCCAGTTACAATGCTAGCATTACCCGCCGAGGCCTACCCTTCACACGCTACATAGTCATTCCTTCGAAATTGAAAGATGGTCGTCCAGGTTGGTGATAACAATCTCTAAATGATATCAAACTCGCTCACAAACAGTTCTCGAAGAGCGAAAATGGAACCAGCCATTACCAAACATGCCACATTGGTGGTAATAGAATAAAATGATCGGAACACTAAAGCACACCATAGCTGGTTACTATACAATGAAGAAAACGAATGGCACAGCTGTTATAACTGCGTTGATTGATATGATTACAAACTACAAGTTACTAAAACGACCGGCAGTAGTAACAAAAGACAACTCACCAAGGAAAATGCAAAAAAATTCACTCGACATTATCATCACCTTCTGCATCTTGCACTTCATCTTCTTCATCACTCATGTCCGCGTCAATCATACCCCGAGCGTCTTCCGCCATGCCGCCAGGCTTCGTGCAGTGAATAAGGTCGGTGTCCGCAGTCGTTATTCCACAAGGTTTTACATAATCTGTCAAGGCCTATGATGAAGGCAGCTGCATGAGCAATAGCGAGAATAAACACATAAAATATAGAGTGCTCAAGCATTTTATCGTGTACACAATGGTTAGCAATGGAAGAAGGCTAAAATTTCTCGTGACATTGCTAAATTGGGTCTTTTGGATCGCGGTATCGAGCACTTTTGCAAGTATTTAGCAACGTAAAAAGTGCGACTTCGGCGATACTTGGGGTGTGTTGCTCCCTACGTGGGATCTCGCGCTTTTCCTGCCAACTTGAATTCTCACTTGACTGACTCACGACTGTCATCCAGAGCACACAAGAAGTCCATCGAACCTCGCACCAACCTCATCTTGTTGTCCCCAGTGCGGGCTTGCGAATTACCCGTAAAAGTCCCGGGGGGAAATAAGTACCTGCCCGAAAGAAATACCCCCTTCATTCTTTGGGCTCTGTCTGTTGAAGTCAAGTCAAGCCCGATAAACATACTGCCCGAAATAAGTACCGGTACGATGCGCACATGCAGCTAGCACGTAGCATGTGCATGTACATCTACATGTACATGAAAATGACTTCTCCACTACACTCAACTTCACAAGTCAGGTCCGAAAGTTAGTTCGTGCCCGAAAGTCTGTACCCGCCCGAAAGTTAGTACGGGTGTGGTCACTAAATTCGAAAGTAAAATTAATACGTACTTATTGCAGACTTTTAAGGGTAGATTGTTTGGAGGCAACAACGTTGTGAATGGCCAACGGTCCTCATCGTTTGTTCACCACCTCCATGAGTAGCCCTTTCCCAAAGGTGCTCGCCCTTTTTTCGCCCTTTTTGGCCCTTTTTGGAAAAGCCCGTTTCTTTCGCCCCTTAGCTTATTGCGTTTTGTGGTGAATATCGCCCTTTTTGAGCTTTTTTAGCTGAAAAAGTGCTAAAATCTGTTTGCTCATGCATGCGATCACAGTTTCCGAGTGCTCGATGGGCCTTGGCACGCCGCTTTTTTGGGGGGAGGGGGCAACAAGTTGGTGAAGCTTGTACCCGGTGTACACAATGCTGTAAAAAGCTTTACTTCCTGTTTTGCCTTTCGAAGAGTGCGCATTCATTTCTCAGCTTGGCCTTGGGTTCATATCTGAACAGGTATCATGGGTAGGCCTGGGCGGATAATGCTAGCATTATAAGTAGCATTATAGTGTGCGATTTGCAACGGGCATTATGCTAGCATTATAACACTACATTTCCACAAAAGTGGCATTATTTATACTCAAATGACCCTTACTTCTGCGAAAACCAGGCTAGGTTGAAAAGCATTTTTTTTTGAGAAAAATGATCTTTTGTAAAAAGGTTGTGTCGCGTGGACGCTCGAGTGCAGTGAAGTGGAACCAAAGAGAATCTCGCTTGTGCTTGTTTGAAGAAGTAGCAGTCATGGCAGGAACTGAAGGGTTTCAGCAGTCAGGGAAGTCAAAGGGCTTCCGGTAGAATATTCCCTGCTACTCCTCTTCTAGTCACAACGAAGAGTTTTTGAGCTGATCGAACGGATTCCATCTCCTACACTCAGGGATGGCGAAATTTCTGCGCTAGCTGCTGCTTGCGGAAAGTGGTGAAGAAATCGTCTCCAGTTAGAGTCGTGATGGCGATAGCGAGGAGATCCTGGACGACATCGATCCAGCCAATCGAAGTACGGCGATACTAGCTGTTTCTGGGCCTCACACAAAGGGAACACGCGCAGCAGAGCTCATAACAGTTACGTTTGCAGCAAGTTCACGAGGAAAAAGGCTTGAAGCGCAGTGTGAGAACTGTTTTGAATTGAAGTCCTTGGCGATGAAGTGCTACTGAATGCCAGGTGAATGA
Organism: Sycon ciliatum; assembly: GCF_964019385.1. Classification (NCBI taxonomy): domain Eukaryota; kingdom Metazoa; phylum Porifera; class Calcarea; order Leucosolenida; family Sycettidae; genus Sycon; species Sycon ciliatum. The sequence continues at coordinate 17,185,058 of NC_088650.1, forward strand.
GCGAGCAGATCGAGAGGCCTCCACTCGAGACTTTCCTCGCTGGCCAGCTAGCTGCAAGGGCCCGGATTGTATGGAGCAATAGCAGCATAAAATTAGCATTATGATCATGATTTTCTAGCATTTTCCATGCCGTCTACGTAGAACTACGAAACGTGCACACTACTGCCCAAACCAAGCCATTTTCCCATACTTACTACTGGTGAATTGCTGGCATTACAGAGGAACAGCAGCATTATAAGTAGCATTATGATACAGTTTTTCTGGCATTGCCATTAGCATTATCCCGCAAAATAACTAGCATTATCCGCCCAGGCCTGATCATGGGCCTTTCATGGCTATGCTTCACTGAAAAAAGAGCACTTTTTGTCTGTTTTCACTGAAAAAAGAGCACTTTTTCAGCATATTTTGAGGGACGCGAAAAGCACTAAGTGCGAATTAAAAGAGCACCTTTGGGAAAGGGCTATCCATGAGTCACACTCACAGAGTGACACGCTGCTATCTCAGTATCTGGTGTCACGAGGTGTTTGTCGTGCTGGAAACGGAGCGTCTCCGTAAGTTTGTATCCTTGGTGATGGTTTAGTCTGGATCGTGGAGAGCACTATACTATAGTATAGTAGACATGGTCAGCATTTTACCGTTCACGCTATTTTCGGCGCTCGGCCTGCACCGTTTTTTGTGTGTGTAGACATGGCATTTTACAGTCAGTTCACGCGCTAGATCCAACGGTACTCATACCCCAAACCCAAAATACCGTCGGTTTGGTACCGTTTCGACGATAGAAAGCTCTTTTTAGCGGGAGAACGAAACGGTAAGATGTAACTCAAGCTCAACTGATGAGGAGTGAATTCCCCGAAACACTGTCACAGTGTGTATGTAGCAGGGAGTTGTGCTTTCTTGCAGGTTTGCCGAGTGGAAGGTTTGATGGACTTCTCATGTGCTCTGGATGGCAGACTCGTGAGTCAAGTCAAGTGAGAATTCAAGTCGACAGGAAAAGCGCGAGCTCCCAGGTAGGGAGCAACACTGAATTCCTCATTTAGCAACATAGCTTTATGCATTATTGTAGTTGCGTTTTTGTCTACACCTGTACACACAAAATTAGAATGGGCAATATTCACTGGTTTGAGGGTAAGATGCAAACGGGAAAATATACTACCATTCAGTTAGTATACGGTGTTGCCGGTGGAGGAAGTAAACAGCATATGGGCGGAAGGGGTGACAAAACAAGTAGAGGTGCTATCAATAGAGAGGTTCCGGGGTACGATTTTCCGTACCAAAATCCGTATGGGCGCTACGGATTTTTTCGAGGCGTGCTCCATACGATTTTTCGGCACGGAGAATCCGTGTGGACTGGCTTTCATACGAACCATGTTTTGTATGGAGATTTTGCGTCATCGGGTGCGGAAAGATTTTTCGTGTGCACATTTGGTACGAGAAACATCTATTTTCCGCGGGAAGCTTTGATACAAATTTTCAAAATAAAAAGGCATAGCACAGGAATGTGATGTGTTTGCGGTCGTAACCTAGGCAATGACGGCAAACACATAAGTTCCGTACTCCGGAACATTTCACAGCTCGAAAACGACGTATCAAAAATCCGTAGCGCCTCTACGGATTTTGGCACGAAAACCGTACTCCGGAACCTCTCTACAACTATAGTATCGCACTTCATAAATCTAGTGTACACATTGTGTATCCAAAAATCAAAAATGTCAAGAGGAGGAAGATGGTATTTACTTGGATGTGCTTCAGTGAGGGAATACGTGCACATGATGCCAGCCAGCGAATCATAATGCACTGGACAGCATATGATTTGAGAGAGAGAATGATCAATGGCAATGACAGCGTTGCACATGCATAGTGTTACATCTGCGCCACCTACTGATGTGCTGCAGCGAGGAAAAACGTTAGGGTTATAAGATGTTGTATTTCTCGCCAGCCGAGCGCAGCGAGATAGGCGAGAAATGATTTCTCGCGAAATATTTTCAGTTGCAAATATGGCATCTGGTGTGTTCTTTGTTGTCGCTTCTTTTCCTGACTTCTTCAGTCAGTTTTTGAGTCTCACCAGTGTCCCTCACGGCTGTCAAGAAGCGGCAACTTAGAAAGATGGCGTCGGTTCGAGATGGCATGGTAACCGCGCACGTGCCATGGTCCGTGACCTGCTCATGTATGCACGCAAATGCAAGTCACAAACTCACAAAGATCGTCTTTGCATTTGGAGAAAATATCTTCGACTCTCTTTGGAGGTAGGCGAGGTTTGCCTAATCTTTACTTGATTACGATGCCGGTATGTCCTCTCAATAATTAGAACAAAGAGAGCTGATGATCGCTTCATTGCTGAGCAGAAGTAACAATCAACTCTCCTCATGTCCTCAGTGCCAAAGGCAGACGACTGCAATTCCACAACGCTCATTTCACGATGATGGAAACAATAATCGTGTACTAGTACACACTTGGACCATTTGGTCATCCCTGTTCTAGCCGCTAGTCCGTCCAGCAAGCAGATATTGACTATTACGATAAGGACAACTGCGTGAACGAGGGCTCGCCCAGCAAATTCAATTCAAGACGTGACTCCAGTCAAGAATTAGGGTCTTTACTCGAGAACTTCACAAATACAGGTCAAGGCACCCCACAAAACTGATAGATGGCACGAACGAAAGACAAATAGGCTAGACAAATTGTCCCAAGTGATTGAAAACAGCAGATCTACCAAATAAGACAGCTACATGTGCCTAAACAACGATTCCCATACAGTAGAGAGTAGTATCAAGCAGAATGAAAGCCTTGGAAGTGCACAAATACAGCCACGACCGCCACAAAAATTGGACGACCGCCACAAAAAAATTCTCATTGCTCTACCTCCTTGAAGGGTGAAAGTTACCAGTTATCCTATAGCGATGTCAGTTTATGCCTGTTGGAACCCCCCATAGCCCGCACGGAATACCTTTCAAATAATTCCAGGATGCAATTGCAGCTCCAGACAGGAGGAAGAAGAACACCGTGAAAAACAACGGCAACGATGCCCAAACTCTCGGGAAACGGCTGAAGTCTTCCTGAAGATGTTAACATTGAATAGCCATCGATTACCAGCGTGGTTTGGTGACTTTAGAACTGTTTTGAGACTTAGAACGAAGCGATATCTCAAATTTGATGGAATTGTTACCTGTCAAATGCGTGGGCGAGCAGGCCAGCTGACTGGTTATGCATGAACATGCATGAGCATGCATTGATTTTTCATGGTTCACGTGCAGAAAACTAAGTTGCCGCGATCCAAGTGCAGCTAACAGCCGTGCCCTGCCCTCCCACCCTTCATTTCTGTGCATATTATCATTTCTTTTTATCACTGTTTGCCGTGATGTGCTTGCCATGCCTACATGATGCCTAATCACCATTGTGGATATACACCCGGTTTTTTCCCTCACAAATGGGTCCGTCGGCGCGAGGGTTTTTCCCGGCTGGCTCGGTCCAGGAAAATTAATCTGACGGTCCCAAGTGGTTCTGCATCATGGCCTATTTATGCTATCCACTGGCACGCCTATTCTATTTGAGACACTCTGTTCTCAGTCCTTTCTTCCATACCTCACTAGTTATCCGGTTCACATCTGGCTGCGGCCAACTACCCTTCACTTTGTGTGTTGTCGCTATTGCTGTCTATGTCTCTGTGTATGCCAGTATATGTGGAGCGAGAAGAGAAGCGTACTAATAATGCACTGTAGCCGGTACGACGGGAGAGAGAATAATCAATTGCAACGCATCACAGACATTTGAGCAGCTACATTGTACAGTTCTGGACAGAGAAATCCGACCTCTAGAAAAAAAAAAAAAAAAAAAAAAAGTAGCAACGCGCTCGAGTGAGCAAAGCGGTATGAGTGGTGCTAAGGCTGCGCCCCCCCCCCCCCCCGTGCTATTGTATTCTTCAGGTCGGATTTCTCTGCCCATGACTGGACTGTACATGCACAAGCTACGAGTACACTGCATCACGGCATCACGACATCAGTATGACTGTCAACTTTCTGAGTGTCACTCAGAAAAAATGTTGTCTTCCTACATGTAAGTCAATAAGTACCTATTAAATGAATATTTTGTCAATAATTTTATTACTCTGATGATGGGCCAGGCCCAACAATTCGGAGTTAATTTTGGAGTTGAGGAGTGAAGTTTCATAATAAACGGAATTCCGCCTCCTTGCAGCTGATTTTCCTCGTTCCTCTCCTCATCAATCCCTACTTGTCTTTGTCCATACTAGTAGTACATGTAATAATGTTCTTTCAATCAAATGAACCCCTCGATAGGCATATTGCCAGTTTGGGGCATTTCATAATATTAACAAGAGTACATAACCAAGAGTGTGCAACTGCCTGCACAACCTCTATGCTGTGCTGCGACGGCAGAACTTCACATCACGTGACATGGTTCAAAAGGTTATGCTGGCAAACAGTGCAAAGTGACCACAAGAGAGTTGTACCCAAAGCTGGGCTGCGTACAACCCAGTATCTATCATGCACTAGAGTGCACGGGTTCATCACGTGATGTGAAGTTCTGCCGTCGCAGACCCCATAGCTGGAGTTGCACACTCTTGATAGTAATAATAACAATAAGTGTGTAAGTGGCTGCGTTGGAGTTTGCGGACAATAAAAGAAAACTCTGCACTGCATCATGGCAGTATAATAACAGTAGTGTGGCTACAGATTACACTTGCCAGTGCCCAGCTGTCCAGCTGTCCCACTTTGGACAAAGACGACTTAAAAAGCAGGTGGGTAGCAGTTTGGGTCAAACCTTCATATCTAGTATTCGTCTTTGAACTTGCAAAAGTGAAAGCTGCTGAAATGGTCCTTTAGCCCTCAGACCCATCTTCCTCTACGAGTATTTGCACGGTACTGAGGCTCTATGGATTGCACGGGCGACCCTGTTCAGACCTTAGCATTGAGACCACGACTTGGGTAGTGCCTGGCTAGTTTGGAAGGGTTGGTCAGCACTCGGGTTGCGCTAGCGTTTGCGCTAGCGTTTGCGCTAGCGTTTGCGCTAGCTCCAAGTCTGCGAATTATTCTTCCGGTGAATCTACTTCATACAACCGGCCTTTTCTTCTTCTGGCCCCTCCTCCTCGGCCCCTCCTCCTCGGAGTACTTGCACGGAGCTGAGGTTCAGTAGATTGCATGCCGGGTGGCCATTCTGAGACGTCGGCAATACGACTACTTGGATAGCGCCTGGCTTGCTTTGAAGAATTGGTCTCCGCTCGGGGTTCAACTGGCACCGCATTGCAGAATTCTTCTTCCGGTGAATCTACTTCATGTCTTTGTTGAGGTTGGAGTGTAGAACCACGAGGGTGATCTGGCGTTTCTGCATCGCGAAATAGTGACCCCGAAAATTCTCTGAGACTTGGATAGTGCCTGGCTTGCTTTGAAGGGTTGGTCTCAACTTGGGGTTCCATTTGAACCGTGAATTCTTCTTCCGGTGAATCTTCTTTATGTCCATGTCTTTGTTGGGATTGAAGGTTAGGACCACGAGCGAGCTCTGGCACTTCTTCATCGCGAAACAGTGACCCCAGTGATACTCTGCGACCATACTGAAGTGTCATGCCGGTTGAGTCCACAGGATTGTGCATGCGACTGGTGTATTGTGGTGCACTGGCAGTCTGTGCATGTGTGGCTGTGACGTCAGCCAGACCAGTCTGTTGCTGTCTTGGTTGAAATGGTGTGGCGTCGATTCGTGGCTTAAATGACCTTGAATCTCTGCACATGAGTGAAGTGGATCGTAGTAGCGATATCGAATCAGGTTCTTCATCTATGCCAAATGCGCTGCTTGGGTGACAATCTGCTTGAACCAAAGTCTTTTCCAAAACGTCACAGTCACCATCGATGTCCACCCTTTCTTCAGCTGAACTGCAAAGGCCAACAGGCGCTGGCTGGTATACCTGGTACACGGGCATACCCAGAACTCTTCCTTCAGAGTCTCTGGCCGCAGGTGATACATTCAAGGACGACTTGGAGCTAATCGATGATGTGGGTGGCAGAGTTTCATCGGCAGGCAGTTCACGGTCCAGAAACTCCTCCTCGGACAGGGACAGCGCCGGAAGATTTCGAATCTCTTCCTGTTGAAGTTCATCATGGCTGTCCAGCATCTCCTCAGCATCTGCAACAGCAACAGGAGCTTGATCAACCCGAGTATCGGTCAACTCAAGGAAAGGAAGTTTCAGTGTTGATGGCACCTTCCCCCTTGACTGTCCGTGCTCTCCAGCAGATGTAACCATGGCGCCAGATGGAGAAGGTTCCCAGTTACTGGCGGTATATTCAAATACACGCAGAACACAAATACCCAGACATACGCGAGACGCTCCGTTCTCCTCAGCAGAGCTTAGCTCAGCTATGGTGTCAGCCGCCTGCGACAACACGTGGGTCTGGCTGTAATTCGTCAGCAGGTCCTCTGCCGCTTTTCGGCCTTGCTGTGCACGCTGCAGGTCCGCTTTCATCGTGCCAGCATTGCGCTGCAGTACCTCTGCGTCACTAGCCTGCTTGCGCTGTACCTCTTGCAGAAGACGCTCCTGTTCCTCGTCCAGCAGCTTGTGCAACTGGTCGAAATCCGTTTTGATGCATGCAGTCAGAGTGTTGATCCGCTCCTCGCACTCCTGCTGGTGCTCCTCATTCTCAGCCAATGCCTCGGTGAGTGGATCAATGGCACCACTGCTGAGTGCCTCTACTTTGCGCTGGATTTCAGCAGATTGCTTATCGCATGCCTCCTCAAGTCTGGTGTAGTCGCATTTATTATGATCTAGCACTGCACATTTCAAGCAACATGCCTTCTGATGGGTCTTGCAGAACACCTCCATTCGTTCGCCATAGTGAGATGGTCGCTCGCATATCGGCTCTCTCTTCTGAAGGCTTTTCTCCGTGGTGCCGCCTTCCGGCTCACCGTCCGGCTGCGCTGTGTCGATGGCAATAATGCTGTGCTGGGCAAATCGTCGCGATGTCTTGTGGTGTTCCACGCACTGCTTGCACATGCACAGACGACACTCCTCGCAGAAACCCTGCGCTGGCCGGTCCTCGTTGTCCACACATTCCTCACAGCTGCGTACCCTGGGTGACTTTGCCGTGGAGGACGCCAGGGTGTCCAGGAGCTGCAGGACAAGGTGATTCTTTGCAAGTGAGTTCACTGCTGCTACAGTGTGTTCTTCACGACAGCTGGGACACGATATCACAGTGGAGTCGTCTGCTTCACGATGCGACGGGAGCATGCCCAAGCACTTGAGGCAGAATGTGTGCTGGCAGCCCAACATGCGTGGGTCACACAGAGTGTCCAGGCAAATGGCGCATTGCAGGAGCTCCTCGATTTCCTCTGCAGTGTTCTTGCTCGTCATTGCTTTGCGTAATCTGTTAGATCAGGAGCACAAAATGACAACACGTAAAGTATCCAGGGTATTAGAGCACTTGGTGCTACAGAACTTGAGCAGTCTGCTACGTTCTCTGGTCTGTTTCTATTTTCGGTGGTGTAATATTTTTGGTATTCTCCAAAACCGGCGGTTCGGTGGAGGGACATTTTTGGTAAAACCCGTTTTCCAGGTAAGTGTACTAGTACTAAATGTATACAGTACCGGTAGTATCGGAATTTTCGGTGCCTTTTATTTTCGGTAAAAGTTGTCGGTACTGAAGTTACCGAAAATAAAACACCACCGAAAATTTCTTCTTTTACAGTAGGACATACTGCATTTCCTTAGTGTTAGCTGCACTTTCAGACATGTTTGGAAAAACCTCAAAATGCCCCCATTCACCTTTTTAATATAATTATTCAGAATGCTGAATGTGACTCGACCGGTGTTGCAAATACTCCAGGTACATGTATACGAAGTATAAATGCATGTCACTTCAATGCATTCGACTGCTTTTCATGTACTTCTCAATTCATCATTGCACGAGCACAAAGCTATGTATGTTCAGTGCTGAGTGAAAGACAAACTGGATCGTCAAAAGAATTTGCAGCCTGACGTGTGGCTTCCGGAAAACAGTCTGAGTATCCTGTAGATTTACAAGTGACTTGACCCAATACACCACACCACCACATTGCGCTCTTGGCCGGTCCAAACTCTGCACTCACATCACCATCACCACAGCGAGGACAATTCCGGTATATAGATTGATATTGACAATGACCCTCCAGACAGCTGTTTCGCTCCTCCTGAGCTCATCAGTGGAGCATATGATGTTGAATGAAAGAATAATAAGAATAGACTGATCTTTATAGGGCTAAATTGGCGTAATTGCGCTCATTCTGCATAGAAACGTGGCATACCCTAAGTGACAAAAGTGATAACAAGGTCAGGTGATAACGGCACGCGCTCATGGCTGGGACAGGAACATGTAGCACGTGTGAAAAAGGGGCGCAAGAAACAGCAGTCAGTCTAACAACAGAAAAGTAAGTTATTGCATGTGCCACAAAACAAAGATACTGCGCCTGACCGTACTTGTCCCATGGTGACGAGACGGGGAACGAAACAAAGAAGCGAACTGGCCAAAGGGGCAGACCCAGAGGCCCCTGAGGCAATCACTGTCCTGCCAGCCCGTCGCACACAGCCACACCACGTGGCCTGCGTTGGGCGCCATACCCATTGAACACGTACACTGATGTTGCCTGCGCCTTCAAGTATTACGTTCACTGGGTAAATGCCGTTTGATCCTGGGGCGGATACCCTGATGCCTTCAATCCTCTTTTTGCACCTCGTCTTACCCACTTACTGTGGTGTGGTGAGTCCATAACTTGGCATAAGTGGGACAATTTTCGAAGTCCACCCACAGTTTGGGGATTTCAGGGGGTGTTGGCCTTTGGGCGGTTCAATAGCCAAATGAGTCATCTTTCCAAGATTCCTTTGGAGTCTCTCTTCCCTCTCCCGGGTAGACCCACGTGACCAGTTTTGGCAGTCAGCAAGTACAAGTACAAATGTGTGTGTATGTGTGTGTATGTGTGTGTGTGTGTTTGTGTGTGTATGTGTGTGTGTGTGTGTGTGTGTGTGTGTGTGTGTGTATGTGTGTGTGTGTGTGTGTGTGTGTGTGTCTTTCTTCTCTTTCTCCTCCTGATTTTTCTTTCATTCTCCTGTGTGGTTACCAACAGCCAGTGCATGCCGGAGCATGTGGTGTGATGTGTGTGTGGGGAAAAACGAAAGAAGACCGAAAAGCAGAGATTCACTGGCCAGAAAAGCCACTTCATAGCTGTGTGGTATAGAACAGGCTGAATAGTGGCGGTCAATTCTTCAGCCTTGCAAGCTGTTGAATGGTGTAATCTCAGAACGAGTTGCTATGACTTCTGCTGTACCACCGCTTTCATCGTCTCTGGCTATGGGCGTCAAAGGTGTGTGTGTGTGGGGGGGGGTGCACATCCAGTGCATTTGCAGATTTGCGTGCTTCTCTTGCCACGGGCGTATACGGTACATGGTGTGTGTGTGTGTGTGTGTGTGTGTGTGTGTATGTATGTATGTGTGTGTGTGCGCGTGCGTGTGTGTGTGCATGTAGATCTACGAAATCAGTATTCATTCTTTAGTCCTTACCCGTCCCCAACCAGCCGCGATGACTCCAGTTGTACTGACCACCAACAGCAGCTGTACTGCGAACTGTGAATGAGCGCTCGCCTGTGCAGTATGGGCAACTAACAAGTAGCAGTCGGCGTTAGGCCAACTATACAGCAGCAAATCAGATCCTCGTCGTCGCAGTGGATTTTTACAAACAATTTCAGGACGTTTCAGTCCCGGACGCACGCAGTCTTTTCATTGAGACCGCGGATCGGGTTGACTTGAGAAGGCGCCCACGCGTCGATCTCGACGACTGTCTTGTGCAGGGTGGTCTGCTCTGGAGTTGCTGTTGCGGGGTAGACACTAGAAGACTAATGCAGTAATCGTGGTAATTGCGAGGCCACAGATCGTGTTGTACCAAGCCGGGGCCGCGGGGCACAAATCTAACTGCAGCCAACCCAACCCGGCAACCGAGCGCTCGAGCATAGCCCATACATAGCGTACTGCATAGATCTACTGCTTGTAGATCTGGTAGACCGTGGTGCTACTACTAGTACTACTACTACTAGTACTACTACTAGTAGGCAGATTAGAATAAATGTAAAAATGACGATTTCTTCAATACGCATTTTCATAGCCGCGGCATTCCGAGTAGATCTACTGAGTGTCAGACAGTAGATCTACATACTGATCATCTGCATGCATGGATATTGTGTGGTAAACACTGAGCCCGTCACTGGCGTCAGTGCGTATATGATCCAAGCCATCTTGTGCGAAAGCTGAAGAAGTAGTTAGTTCCGTCAGTACAGCCTGTGCAGGTACTTTCCCGGCAAAGTAAGTTTCCGAAACTACAGTCATGTAACATGCCCGCAGGCTGCACTGAAGAAGTGTAACAAATACTTCTCGCATTACTAGTGCAACGAAAGGTTCTACACAGGGAGTCGTGGTTCTACATGTATGACAGTACGTCCTTGCAGGCCCGCCGGAAGGCGGGCGAAGTAAGTTGGTCCGGTTTGAGGGGTCCGGGGGATGTCCCCCGGGCTTTTTTTTGAAGAATTTGGTCAGCAATAGCAGAATTATTTGACCCTTTCACAAGTTTTCATGCATTCAGAGCCCGCTACATTCTAGTATAGGGAATAATTTTGCATGAACATCAATGTACAATGTATGGCCTACTATGGGTGCATGTGCATAATGACTATTGTATGCATGATCGATAATACAGTCATGTACATGTACCCTGAATTTGTTCTCCTCGGTTTTAGACAAATCTCAGGCCCCGACAGGGCCCAGGGGTGACCTAAGCCAGAGTTGGTCCGGTAACAACCGGACCACACAACCGGACCAACTGGACCGGTTCCGGCGGCCCTGCCTTGGACTTGGTAACGCCATTATAATCACGACTATATCCTAGCAAAGTTATCCTATGTGAAGAAGAGGTTGGTGCGACTTCGGCGATAGCAGAGGAAAAGTGTGTTGCTCCCTACATGGGAGCTTGCGGTTTTCCTGCCGACTTGAATCGTGTGATCTGGATGTCAGTCGTGAGTCAGTCAAGTGAGAATTCAAGTCGGCAGGAAAACCGCGAGCTCCCATGTAGGGAGCAACACAAAGTTGTCCTAGCTTAGAATATCCTAGCAAGCACAGTACAGGTCAATAGGTACAGTACAAAAACAACAGACACGAAGATGTTCTCTGTGTTCTCTCAGAGTTGCGTGTCCTACATGTGTATATTTATAACAATCAATATTGTCTGATCAGTGGAGGACTTGAACAACTAGTATTATGCCCTGCCAGAAATACACCATAATAAATCTGGCGATCTTGGTCCTATCTGCAACCCAAACTTGACAATGTTCTTGTGTACCTGTAGCCATATGTATCACCACATGCGACACCGGTTATCCACACAGTGACGATGCAGTGATTGAAAACAAGTAACCTGAAATACTCATACTACTTGATCGAAAACTAGTACGTAGTTAAAAGCTAAACACAGCAACCCACTCTGAAGGTTGTACAATAGACTGTGCTCGGCTCAATAACACAATCTGTAGTGCAACGGGTGAACGCCTTCGGAGTGTGTCCGCCTACGGCGTCTTCTTCGACTTCTTTTTCTTCTTCCTTTTCTGCTTGGGTACGTCGAGCACGGAGAAATCAGTGCCGTCAGATGCATGTTCCTGTGCCCCGGCAAGATATGCCCCATCGTGAAATGCACCCGCGCCAATGTCGCTCTCAGCAGGATCAGCAAAAATGTCCCTAGCTCCAGGGGTATCGCCACAATCCGCCTCTACTGCCTCGTGCTCTGCACTGAAACCTTTCTGCTGAGCTGAGTGGAAATCTTCATCCGACAAGGTATACTCGTGATCAGGCGGCACATCGACACGACCAGTCCTGGTGGGCTTCCTGTGCTCGGTCAGCACGGGTAGCAGGAGAGGGTGCTGCTTGATTGCTTCAGCTGGAGCATCTCTCTTTCTGGTGACTTCTGCATACTGCAGATCTGGCCTTGAATACACCTGACAGCAGGGTAAATCCCCCGGAACAGAGCTCCGTTCATAACGGAGATGCTGAGCAGTCCAATCACCTAGAGCCACTGAGACCTTCGTGCCAACAGACGTTTCCTGTAGGTCTTGGATGGTGGCAGCAGTACGGTCAAGTATAGTTGTGCGACAGAAATTCTCTATCAGATCCATGGCACCGCTTTCAACCTGCTGAGCCCGGTGTAGATCAGCCCGCAGTCGAGCCACGTTCTTCTGCAGTGCTTCCTTGTCATGTTGGCGCTTTCCGGCAACTTGCCCGAGCAGATTATCCTCGTAGCGATTCAAGAAGAGTCGCAGCTGTTTAAAGTCCTCCTTAAGCATTGTCTCGGCGCGCTGCGCATCAATGGTGGACTGCTCTTCCTCAGCCAGGTTTTTGTCAATAGCATCCTTCAATGGCCGGATGGCCGCGGCCGACAAAGCTTGGATATTTTTCTCAATGCCTTCTGTCGCCTTGGCACACGCCTCTTCCAGGCTGATGCATTCGCACCGCCTGTGTTCTATGACAGTGCACTTGATGCACGCTGCTCTCCGGCACTGCTTGCAGAACACCTCCATCTTTTCCCCGTGATGTCGCTCACACACGGGCTCGCGTTTGAGCAGGGAGGACCAGTCGGACTTGTTCTGCATACTTCCTAGGGCAGCCAATGCCAGAATAGCGTGCTGCTTGAATCGTTTCGATTTCTGATGGTAGCTGATGCAAAAGGTACACAGGTACATCTGGCATTCCTGGCAGAAGCCATCAGCTCGCTTGTCCTCGTCACACTCCTCGCACATATGCACAGGGATGCTCTGCACTGACTGTGACTGCAATGTTTCCAGCAGTTGAACGACGAGACGATTTTTGGCCAGCGCCTTCACGTCCTGAAAGGCGTGAGACTCGCGGCAACTTGGGCAGGACAGCTTGAACCCGGCATCCTCACCACCTCCCCTTGCCTTCGGAAGCTTCTCCAAGCAGGCAAAGCAGAAGGTATGCTGGCACGCTAACATGCGCGGGTCACTCAGCGTGTCCAAACAGATCGCGCACTGCAAGTGCTCTTCGACTTCATCTGCGGTGCACTTGGCAGCCATGGCTCAAGGTCTGTCAGCTCGAATGCCGGAATCAATACAGGATTTCCTCTCTCTGCATGGGCATACGAAAAGAATCACAGAATTCACCCATCTCAGGCATTGTCTCACCACTGTGACCTGGGCCACTATCAGCAGGAATAGAAAGAAACGACGAGTAGAACTACTCCCTTACTGCACACCACTCCACTAGGCATCCAGGGCACACGTGATCAGTCCCAAGGTCGTAGGCCGACTGGGTCTTTGGGTCTTTCCCTTACTGCACACCACTCCACTAGGCATCCAGGGCACACGTGATCAGTCCCAAGGTCGTAGGCCGACTGGGTCTTTGGGTCTTTCCCTTACTGCACACCACTCCACTAGGCATCCAGGGCACACGTGATCAGTCCCAAGGTTGTAGGCCGACTGGGTCTTTGGGTCTTTCCCTTACTGCACACCACTCCACTAGGCATCCAGGGCACACGTGATCAGTCCCAAGGTCGTAGGCCGACTGGGTCTTTGCGTACCAGCCCCGGGGACATGACAATTCAGCCAGAGTTGCAGCAGAACTAGCACTCCACCCTACGCCATTTGCTGCACACACGCCTTTGCGACGTGACGTCTGCTTTTGATTCAGCCAATCACTATTGAAGGATCTGCCTTTGGCCAGCACAATGATGTGCTTTCCATGTGCATTGACACTCCGCGGCATGCACCCTGCTAGACCTACGGACGGTCGGCAAATCCGAGATACTCACTCTCGGGTAACGTTACGCTAACGTTACAATAGTACAGTCATGCACTGCATCTTTCTTCTAGTACGAACATTTTGGACAACATCAAACCAGTGAGTTACAGTATCATAGTGCTGGCCACTGGACTCCAACCGCTGGAGCGGTGCGCGCACATTGCAAGACCTAGTTACACTATGAAATAGAGACTGCTGGAATCAGTGCTCCACTTGAGCATGGAAATCAGGGGTCGGATTTCAGTTTCCACTACAGCAAAACCTGTCAAGGTGACCACCTGTCCTAGAAGACCACTGAAACCAGGACCAAGGGGTGCTATTACCAGTAAAATGACCCTGGATAAGGAGACCACCTGGTAACAGAGACCACGTTTTGAAGGTCTCATTAGCGGTCGTCTTAGACTGGTTCCACTGTACTGTAGTTCTTGTAGGGGGGGGGGGAGAGGGGGGCTATGCTCGTGTGTTAACCTGCGCTTGCGGAACAGAGAGGTCAGACCGCTGGGCAACCGCCAATTGCCGTTTACACGCCTGGTCAGTTTCCCTTATCTCAGTGGCTTTATTGTTTCTATTATTGTATTTTTTTGTGGCGGCGAGCTGTACTGCCGCATTTTTGCGGTACATTTTGTACCACAGTAAAACCTGTCTAAGACAACCGCTCAAGGGACCTTCAAACGTGCTCTCTGTTACAAGTTGCTTGTCGGCGGCATCGGGATCACCAATGAGCCGTAGGCATACATGTACAGTATACACCACACCAAGTGCAACGGGTTTGGCTGATTGACAAGTAAAATCAGACTGCAGAAAGTTGGGATAAAATTGTGACTGGTGATGAAGAAGGAAAGGACAGCGGCGTTTATAGTTGAGGGCAGGCAGGCTTTTCCAAAATTGTGGTTTTACCCATATGTGTGAAACCCACACATAATCCATTACTCTCAGTTTCACGCCAAAGGTAAACTGGACGATCATTACAGACATTACATTAGACAGCAAAAACTAGTTTGCTGATTGGCAACGGAAATATCTACAGAGAAGAGTGAAGGTAAGACAGCCGCTAGCCCTTGCCAGCTAACTCAAGTGTGATCTGCAATGATCACACAGCAATGTCTCAACCAAGTTCTTTTCCGCCGTCACTCAGAGTTTCGTGTGAAACACTCATCACACAGCATGACCAAGACTAGCCGTGAATGATTCACAAAGTGTGATCTGCGTGCATGCTGCAGTGCAGTGGGGCTGCAATGGCAGAAGTAAGTTATTGACTTGTAATACCTTTCTGCATTCGCCACTAAGGTGTAAAGGCATAGACATTAGTGCTAGTGGTGGCCTGCGGAAGCGAAGGATAATTATAGCTTGTGTGTTTCTGAGCATTCAAGTTAATCAAGTGATGCTAACGCGGATCCCGGCGCGAATTATTATTATTACCTTTCTGACTTACTAGGAAAGGGAACGCTGCGAATCTCCGCGCATCTGCAACCGTGTAGATCTACCAGCTCCCCCGTCCTCCTCCTTCAACTGTCACTGTCAATGAGAACTGCGACGAGCGCACTGAGTGAACTACAGGACATCGTCATGTACCTGGTCTGGAGCCGGTGTAGACTAATAATTATTCGTTCAATATTATTGGTCTCGTATCAAGCTACGAGTCCTGCATCTGCACTGGACTAGAGAGACACGCCGCTTGCGGGCTTGGATCGGCAACACCGTCACCAGCGGGTCACCACCACACTCAGAACAGATAAAGATAGAATTATTATTTTGCTTTCTGCTTTTCTGCTAGCTCGCAGAGCTAGAGGCAGTGATCCGGGCAAGTTTTTTCTTCAGGTTTGAGTGGTCTGTGCCATCGAAACGAACGGCAAAGGAAGGGGTGCGGTGTCCGATCCCAGGTAGATCTACTACTAGTACTAGGTGCAGGATCTCTGCCGCCGTGCACTTCCTTGCCTGTGTGTAGATCATGCGCGCATGGTAGATCTACAGATTATTCTACATCATTGTACTGATGATGTAGAGCTATCGGGAATGGGACAGAGCTTTGTACATGTACGCGACCACACAGCCGATCTATATCTGTTATGTCAGTAATCTACAGACCGCGAGAGGGAGTTTATCAAACTTTATGTCGGAACATGGCCCGAGCTAGGGGAGTCCCCCTATCCTCTCCCTTGTGGCATGGCAACATGTACATGACGATGTATGGTTGTACATGTACTACAATGTAGATACACTCTACAGACTCATACTCATACTAGATCTGTGCCTGTGGTAAGGACTGAGGACTCGACTCAGGAGTTAGGTCTAGACGTCTACCATGGTCTACATGGTCTACGTCTACCATGCCATGGTACATGGTCTACACCTCGATCGAAGCTGATCCTGCTTTGATATGGCATGAATGATTCGTAGACCTACTCCAGCTGAACACTGATTATTCCTACTGCACGTACTGGCACTAGTAACTATTAGTATTACCATGATCACATGCACAAAGCTCTCCATCTTTTTCTTCTTTCACTCAGGTCAGTGATCAGGTGATCAGGCATGCGTGATCGAGACGACACATCTACCAGATCTACTGTCAGTACTGATCTTGATCTCTTGTCTTGTGGAAGTGTGGTTAGTTGCGACTGGAAGTGCAGAGCTCGAGTCGAGGTGGATCTACGAGTAGACCTACGAAGTACGGTAAAAGTATAGTTTAGGGTCCCAAATTATTTTAATGGGTCAGCATGCTCTACAGAGTCCTAGGCATGCACATATCAAAGGGGAAGTTAAGGCAAAAATCAAAATTTCACCAGTTGTAGTCTTCGGGGTGCTGAGTCGAATGGTCGTGGTCCGAGGAAGCTGAGACGCTCCCTTCCTACTTGAATCCCAATCGAACTCGCGCACTTCCACCGAAACTGGGTGACTGCGCCCTACTAGATGGAGATTTGTATGCAAAATGTCACTAAAAGCGCCATTTCGTTCTTATAAAAGCACGGATGACCGCGATTGGCCCATATGTTGTAGTCTTTTGGACGCTGAGTCGATTGGTTATGGTCCGAAAAGGCTGCGATGCAGCGTTCCTCCTTTATTCCCAATCGAACATGGTTGAACAAGCGGTCACGTGCTCCTGCGTACGCCAGTCACCTGGTCACCGTGCCTGCAGGGTACAGCTTACTAGCCTGCTTGACCTTTTTTGGGTGCAGTCCTGTCACTCAAGTTGAACCTTGGTGTGAAAGTTGTCGCCTACTGGCGTGGTGACCAGGTGATTTGGGCACGCAGGAGCACGTGACCGCTTGTTCAACCATGTTCGATTGGGAATAAAGGAGGAACGCTGCATCGCAGCCTTTTCGGACCAAAACCAGTCGACTCAGCGTCCAAAAGAGTACAACATATGGGCCAATCGCGGTCATCCGTGCTTTTATAAGAACGAAATGGCGCTTTTAGTGACATTTTGCATACAAATCCCCATCTACAATGTAGTAGGGGCCGCAGTCACCCAGTTTCGGTGGAAGTGCGCGAGTTCAATTGGGATTCAAGTAGGAAGGGAGCGTCTCCGCTTTCTCGGACCAAGACCATTCGACTCAGCACCCCGAAGACTACAACTGGTGAAATTTTAATTTTTGGCATAGTACAAACAGGGCATGCGCAATGCACTCGAGGTCAACAAGGTCAATGCACTCGAGCCTCTTGGTCACCATTCACCAGCAGTATGAACATGTAAGCTGTTGGCTAGTGCCACCCGATGTCTTCATGCCAATCATGGAAAACGAGTTGTGGTTGAGCTCTGCATGCTCCCAATTATTATGACCTTGTTGACCTCGACTGTCTGGTGCATGCCTTGTTTGCACTGCGCATGCCCTGTTTGTACTATGCATGTCTCGTGTGTGTAATGTGCATGCCTGGGGCTCTGACTGTAGAGCATGCTGGCCCACTAAAAAAATAATTTGGGACCCTAAAATACCTTTACCCGAAGTACGATGTACGAGCGACTTTCGCATGCATGGAAAGTTTTTCGTTCGTGTTTTGTCTTTTGATGAAATCCCTCGATAAGTAAAGACGCTTGTCAGTGATTGTGTACGTGTGTGTGTGTGTGTGTTAGTGAACGCCGCAACTGCGGCGCAGTGGCCTGAAGCTTGAACTGCTCTCCGGAATCACGTGAAAGGATTTCAAGACGGTAAAATTAAATAATAATATTGCAGGCAGGCTACTTACTACTCTGGTTCTTCATTGCGTTCGTCGCGACCTTTTCTCGCCCTGCTGCTGTGGAGCGGAGTGAAACGCTCGTCCTTAAAAGCACGTCGTTGGCTCGTCACTGAGGAGGAGGAGTCCGCGAATAAGCGACAGCAGCGGTAAGATTCTAGGTTCTACAGTACATACTGTTAGTACTTACAGTCAAACATCCTTAGGACGAACGGCAATGAACCAATGGCAATGGTATTTCACAATAACGGGAGTTCAGACTGTTCTTCTAATCCGGCTTATTGTCTGCACAATGAATACACAGTGATTTATCCAATAGAATTACGAACAATAGTTCTTGTGGAAGTTTGTCTTATCAGTGTTCTTCTCGAGGTTTCACTGTAAAAGTGTAATAGCAATACCTCAAATGTACATGCAGATCTACAGTACATGTGGAAGTACATACAGCATTGCTCAATGAAATCCGATCGAGTGAGTCAAGTACGTGCTGAGCGCGGTACAGCCTCAGACCTCCCACTGGGATTTTCACTGGAACAGGGTGCGAAGGTGACTTACGGGATTGGATTTCATTGAGCAGCAGTGCTGCACTCACTGTAGATGACCTAAAAAGTAAAAACCAAGTAAAGCGGGGTACTACTGCCTGAATGGACTCGGATGGAGAGCCAAGGATTAATTTATAGAAAAAAGAGGATCAAGGAACTACAAGTTATGCTATGATGTCCAATCCAAGATGTGCTAGAGCTGTTAGCCAGTTAGTTGTAGAACGCCAGTACTGTCGGTCAGTGTCGTGCAACGTTATCGCATGAGCTGATTGTTTAGTAACTGGTGGTGTCAGTGGACATTGTAGCATAACTTGTAGTGCCTTGGTCCTTTTTCTTTTCTATAAATTACTACTGCCTGGTGAAACTTTGCCTTCACGAATGAAATACATACATGTACATGTCATAGCGCCGGCCACTACACTTGCCACACCGCCCGGCGACTTCGCCAACTGAGCAGCTCAACTGCATAACCTCTATAACCAGCATGCTGTTTTGCTTGACATGGGTCAGGTGTTGTCATCGTATTTGAATGCGTCGCTGAGTAAAATTGGGCCGACCACAGCCACCAGCGCAGCCCAGCTGCTCATGGTCCACGGGTGCCCGAGATTGATTTGCGTGTCCACTTCCGTTTGAATTCGCCAAACCAATGAGCCCATCGAAGAGTGTGGTGAATGGGGATGGACGGGGGGGGGGGGGGGAGGGGGACTTAGCAAGGGCAAGACGAGTATGCTGGGGAACAAGGTAGAGAATGGGATGCCGGAATGTAGGTATTCTGCTATCAACAGCATAGACGGAGTCCAGCAGAGAGTTGAAGGAAAAATCAATAAGCACGACATGGACAGAGGTGTACCCACGTTGCGCCAAGTGCGCGAAAAACCACCCTGGCGCTGGCGACGAACCTTTTCCGTCGCTCATCTCTGTGCTCGTGCACTGGTGGTCTTGTCCGCGATCGATCCGATGTCGAGGTAGAACCGTATAAGGCTTAGTAAAGAAGGCATTCTTGCAACATTGTTTTGTCAAGTTTCGCAGAATATTGCTACATCCTGATTGTAGTCTAATCGGTGTCGGAGTCGAGTGCAGTGAGGTAATCCCGAAGACGCCGCTGTGACAAACACAATCTTATTGTCGCGTGTGTTTGTCTTGTTTCCGAGAGCCTAGATTGAGTGCACGTGTAGTATCTTTTCAGATGAAGAAAGGTCGCAGCGCCGGCATATCCTCGATTTGTAAGAAGAATGGGAGAGTTCGGTAGAGTGATGCTGAGCCAGTACCACGTGCCTGAACCGACAAGTAATGCCAGCTTCCTAATCAGATGATGACATAGCCGAAGAGCCTGCTTCCAAGAGAAGCTGCACTTTTTCATGCTTCGACGCTACCTTCCCCGCGGCTTATCCGGGAGCTTAGCAGCAGCTGATGGATAAAGAGCCTTGAAGAGAGGATCCAGAAATGCTTTTTTCTATTTGTTGACGAAGAGTTCTCATGTCGAAGAACGGAGGAAACAGTAGAAATGGAAGTTACCCTAGCTGCCTGAAAATCCCTCCAGTCCACGCTGCTTCTGTCTCCCATGTCTCCTGTGTCTCCTCCTTGGGAAGGGAAGAGAAGGTCTCAGTGAGGCAGTATTCCCTACATTTCAAGTTCAACCCAAATCCCCGGCATGACTATAATACTTCCATAACGATTACCCTAGCAACGGTAATTACATGTGGCTACCAAGCTTGCAAGACAGAGCCATCAGATGCAATGATGCCATTGTCCATTTTTCGTAGTAAGATCGTAGAAGTGATAGAGCGCTAGCGGTAGTGACCAGTTGCCTCTTCAGCTCAAACACATGTACATGAAACATGTCGTACATATTTTCAGTACACCCAACTCGCAACACACAAACAGTCCTTGGCTACACCGAGTACAGTAAACTGTCCAACTTTTCGCCCAGTAGGAGGGCATCATCAGGGATATAGCCGTATCTCTGATGGTGCCGGGAACACTAGAAAGCAGCACAGGGACGAAAAGATCATAAAGCCGCAGTGACAGGGACATTAGCAGCCACTATGTCATAATGTCACTGGCGTCCACTTGGACCAAATAACTTCCCAAGACAATGGTGCGATCATCGGTGTACTGCCCTTGCAATGTTAAAATGTCTTACCACCGTGGTTACTGCAGTAAATACCTAATTATTGTATGTGCGTGCTTGTTTATGTGCAATGCATGGTGTATATCGTTCACCCATGTTGTTGCCCTGCAGGCCAGCGACAATGTCAACATCGAAGACAATAACATCAGCGGCCAAGGAAGTTGAGGAACACTTGGCTTGTGCTATTTGTCTCGATCGTTTCAACGACCCACGCATGTTGCCTTGTCAGCATACATTCTGTTTTCACTGCTTAGAAAAGCTTGCAACACGCTCCAACACCACGTCCATCACCGTAGTGCTGAACTGTCCGCATTGCAGGGAGACACATAGTCTGCCGGATCTGAGCTCATTGCCCAAACACCGCCTGGTCGTTCAACTTATCGACACCTTGGACAATGCTGAGATGTGCGTACCGGAGGCAGTCGACGTTGGGGAGCCTGCAGTGCAAGTGTGCAAAGAGTGCGATGATGCAGGGAACAAGGTGGCTGCTGGATTCTGCTCTGAGTGCCGCATCTATCTTTGTGACGACTGTGTCCACTATCATGAAACGTCCAAGCGCTTTCGCCAACACAGTGTTACCGCTGTCCAAGCTGTCAGTACTGAAGGGGAACGTGACCAAAGCGACAAGTTGTCTGTTCCTGCTTTACTGGAAGCCATGTGTGACAAGCACTTTGGCGAGCGGCTCGAGCTATTCTGTGAGAGCCACTCCGTGCAAATGTGTTTCAAATGCGCAGTCCTTGTCCACAAATCTTGCACTTACTCGAGCCTAGAAGATGCCGCTGGGAAACGCGCACAAGAAATTAAAGAAGCTGTCGAAAGCCTGTCCACAGCTGTGATCGAGCCGCTACAGGAAGCACTACTGCTTCTCCAGAGCACCGGCAAGAGCATGGAGAGCGATTGTGATGACGTCTGCTCTCTGATACAGCAAGACTTCACGAGCCTTCGAAAGACTTTGAAGGACTACGAGGCACTGCTGCTGCAACAGGTGAAGGGCAAGGACCAACAGGATAGGCTGGATCTCCAGAAACGAACTGGAGAAGCTGCTGCAGACCTAAATCGGGCCCAGCAAGCTAGGCTTATTGCGACAAGCTTGATAGAGAACCCGGATAGGGCATCTCTTGTCAAAATGGCCGAGAGCATCTTGCGTCTCACTCAGACAGCTGTGGAAGAGCCTCCTGCCAGCATACAACACTGGAACTGGCTGCCATCGAAGCTCAGCTACCAGGGCAGCACAATGCTGGGCGCAGTGCCAGCATTGGCTAGTAGGCCAGAACAAGTGTTTGGTGACCATGATGGCGCGACAGCTGCTGGAGATGCACTGGAGGAGACTGCAACAGGCCTGAAAGAAGAGGGGAATGGCAAGACCGTGAATTACGTCGCACTCTGCGAGCGGGACACAGCGACCGAACAGAACACTGGTGATGACGATAGTCGCACAGCACTAGCAGACCTGCAGAGACAAACAACAAGTGAAGAAAGTCCAGATGGTGGTGAAGGTGGTCTCCGAAGCTGCGACTCTCCTTCACATGGAGGATGCATCAGCCCTGCAAGGTGCACAGGAGATAACCACAGTGCTGCTGGAGACGCGAACCGTGTGCAGCCATTTGTACCACCCATTGCACGGGGCCCTTCCGAATGTGTTACAATACGCTTACCTCTATTAGTGCTGCAAGAGGCGAGTGCTGACGTAGACGATGGCCAGGATAATAGCAGTGCTGATGATGAAGAGCATTTAGACAGCAATCTGAATCCCGATGAGCTAACAGAAAGGTATGACGGTCTGTGCATTGAGAACACCGAGACGGATGAATATGACTCCGACAGTGACAATCTGTCCGACGACTTTGATTCTGATGGCGTTAGCGTTGATGAAGAGAGTGATGCTGAATCAGCATATCTATCTTCAGAGGATGAAAGCAATGAAGAAACACTCGTCACATCACTTCCTGACCATGTGCAGGTACCATGTGTGAGCCCAACAGACGTGTCGCCAACTAAACTCAACCGAATGGACAGCACGAGTTCGAACTCAACTTCCCTGTGGCCAACAGTAGACCGGGCAAGACCAGACAGATCAATGCCGCCTCCTACCGACACTCAGAACCCAGCCAAACACAGCGCAAAGAAGCAACGAAGACGGCAAGCAACTAGGCCAGCATCCACAACACCGGATGAAAGCCCAACTCACTCCGAGGCTTCGAGCAGCAGGGGTAGTGCCAGACCAAGGCGCACACGTGAACGGCGTCGTGGTGGTGGCACTGCCACAAGAACAGAGTTGCCTCACAAACTCGTGTGGTTTGATTCCAATCACCAGCGCATGGATGGCAACGCATTTTCTCAAGGCGGTCCTGAACAGGCCCACCGCCATCATGAGCTGGGCAAGGCAGCACAGGGCACTCTTCATGGCAATCACTCTGCACAAAGACATTACGGATATCGTGAATCATGCAGGACTCAAGTAGCCACGCCAGCCGCCGCGGGACGAGTCCCTCGACAGGCACCTGGCCAGAATCGAGGCGCTAGGAGGGGCATCCGCACGGGGAGAGATTGCCGTGGTCGCACCAGTGCCAGGGATGATGTGCCAGAGACCAACAGCATGGCCAGTTCCGAGCAGGTGTGTCTGGAGTCCGGAACAACTAACATCAGGAGAGGCAACCGTGCAAGACGTGGACGTGGACGTGGATTCTGGACCCCGGACGAGAACACACAGAGGTGATCTAGCCCAGGTATCAGGGGAAGAACGGCTCATGGAGCATCGTGAGCCGGGTTCTCAGGGCCACAAGAAGAGAAACAGGAAACGGCCACCAAGTGAGTCACAGGCGTAGCTCAAAGATCGGCTGCCTTGAGAAATCCCTGTACGAGGTGTTTGACTGTGTATAGTGTTGCCACCCAGAGGTGTGCGATTGGCATGAAGTGTGAGCAGTCAGTGAACAGCTCCGCAACATGAAGTCAAGGCTGCCCCTAATCTGTGCGATGGACCACACCGGCACATAACAAAGTGTACAGGCATGGTGAATTGAGCCGAATACCCCCGCCAGCATTGTTGGTGTCAGCTCCACTTTGCCAGCATCTCTTTCTCTCTCTCTCTCTCTCTCTCTCTCTCTCTCTCTCTCTCTCTCTCTCTCTCTCTCTCTCTCCCCCCCCCTCTCTCTCTGTCTGTGTCTTTCTCTCCCCCCCCCCCCCTCTCTCTCTTTCTCTCTTTCTCCCCCCCCCCTTCTCTCTCTCTCTCTCTCTCTCTCTCTCTCTCTCTCTCTTTCTCTCTCTCTTTCTTTCTCTCTCTTCTCTCTCTCTCTCTCTCTCTCTCTCTCTCTCTCTCTCTCTCTCTCTCTCTCTCTCTCTCTCTCTCTCTCTCTCTCTCTCTCTCTCTCTCTCTCTCTCTCTCTCTCTCTCTCTCTCTCTCTCTCTCTCTCTCTCTCTCTCTCTCTCTCTCTCTCTCTCTCTCTTCTCTCTCTCTCTCTCTCTCTCTCTCTCTCTCTCTCTCTCTCTCTCTCTCTCTCTCTCTCTCTCTCTCTCTCTCTCTCTCTCTCTCTCTCTCTCTCTCTCTCTCTCTCTCTCTCTCTCTCTCTCTTATAATCTTGTTATTTACTTTTATCATCTCCCTAAACTGCACATAATTATGTGCTCAGTTGATATAGTCAGCTGTGCCCTGAAGCTTTTGTTCTGCCATCACCTTGACAAGCTTATGCTGATCAAGTACAATGTACTGCATATTAGCCAGAAAGTTGCATAGCAGCTGGCTGCATATTGTAATTTTCTAGCTCTTCACTTAGTCTTTCGGCGCTACAGTACATGAAGATGGCGCTGTATTTTATTGAAGCAATACGAAACCCCTATAGCTTTTGACAAGGTGTCACCTCGGAAGATTGCGCTGACTATTTGAATAATAATACACCCGTACGTAATACGGCCACATAGTGTGATTCAACTCCCCGGCCTGAAATGGCAGGGTTTAAATTAAATACAATCTAACATTAGAACCTTGGCCTCTAGCCGAGTCTGATGTGAACTGTGATTTCTTTAACGTTAGAACAATGTTGTTCTAACGCTGTACGCTGTGCGCGGTGTAGCCAAGGACTGTTCGTGTGTTGCAAATTGGAGGTGAAGTGAAAAGATGACGAGGCTACAATAGAGCTTCAAAGTTCTTTTAAAAATGTTCTAGATTATTATTTTTAAAGAACTCAGATATTATTTTTGAAGTTGATTGTTCCAACTAGGAAAACACGCTTCTTGCCGAACTTGACACTTGACTGACTCACCACTGCCATCCGGAGCACACGAGGAGCACGTCGCACCTTCAGCTCGGCAAACCTGCAAGAAAGCACCACTCCCTGCTCGTGTGCCCTGCTCGTGTGCTCCGGATGGCAGTCGTGAGTCAGTCAAGTGTCAAGTTCGGCAAGAAGCGTGTGTTCCTAGTTGGAACAATCAACTTCATGACTATTACCGCCGAAGTCGCAACTTCTAAGTTCAGATAATTATTAATTTTATTAAAATAAGATTATTATTATTATTATAGCTATGAATAGGATGAAGGCCGCCGACATCACGCAACTACGTTACTTGTTTGACATGTATTACTGTTTATCACTCTTCTATATCGACCTCCACTAATTCTCGTGATCCTTGACTGGTCCTATATTACCCATATCGCCGCAATATCGACCGCTTGTATTGACCGCTTGTATCGACCACTTAGGCATTGTAATCTTTCGACTTTGGAGGGACTTAGAATTTTTCTCTCCACTTCAAAAAGAAAATTTGAATTAAAGAAGACAAAGGAAGAGAAAAAGCAGGATTCGAACCCACAACAGTATGAATCTCAAGCAACCCCTTATACCACCCAGCCACTGTGCTGCAGATGCTGAACCTTGTTGCTCTTACAGTCTTGTACCCAAAATAGGCAACATCCTATGTACACTATAGTACACATGCTATACTAAAAAGGTTAAAATAGCTCCTAAAGTTTCGAATTTAGGGGTTATGGCAAAGGAATCGTGATAAATAGGATATTGACCTCGACTTCGGTCTATATGGGAAATATAGGCCTCGTAAAAGACCTCGGCGGACCTCGGTCTTTTACTCGGCCTATATTTCCCATATAGACCTCGTCTTGGTCAATATCCTATACGTATTTTATAACAAAAATATTATTGCGTATTTTTCCCACTGATGATAGGAACGAGAAAATCGATTCTGGATTTTCAATATTCTTGTTATAAAAACAGTTAAAGGGGAAGTTAAGGCAAAAATTAAAATTTCACCAGTTGTAGTCTTCGGGGTGCTGAGTCGAATGGTCGTGGTCCGAGGAAGCTGAGACGCTCCCTTCCTACTTGAATCCCAATCGAACTCGCGCACTTCCACTGAATCGAACATGGTTGAACAAGCGGTCACGTGCTCCTGCGTACGCCAATCACCTGGTCACCGTGCCTGCAGGGTACAACTTACTAGCCTGTTTGACCTTTTTTGGGTGCAGTCCTGTCACTCGAGTTGAACCTTGGTGTGAAAGTTGTCGCCTGCTGGCGTGGTGACCAGGTGATTTGGGCACCCAGGAGCACGTGACCGCTTGTTCAACCATGTTCGATTGGGAATAAAGGAGGAACGCTGCATCGCAGCCTTTTCGGACCAAAACCAGTCGACTCAGCGTCCAAAAGACTACAACATATGGGCTAATCGCGGTCATCCGTGCTTTTATAAGAACGAAATGGCGCTTTTAGTGACATTTTGCATACAAATCCCCATCTCGTAGGGCGCAGTCACCCAGTTTCGGTGGAAGTGCGCGAGTTCGATTGGGATTCAAGTAGGAAGGGAGCGTCTCAGCTTTCTCGGACCAAGACCATTCGACTCAGCACCCCGAAGACTACAACTGGTGAAATTTTAATTTTTGCCTTAACTTCTTCCCCTTTAATACACAGTAATACATGTCAAACAAGTAACGTAGTTGCATGACGTCTGCAGCCTTCATCCTATTCATAGCTATATTAAAATTATTATCTCCACGTAGATTATTTGTATTATATTATTATTATTACATTGTAACTGGCCTCTGCATGCTGGGATGACGACTACACCATAGCTCAGTGGTTAGAGCATCGCTGGCTACAAGCGAAGGTCCCTGGTTCGAGTCCTGGTGGTGACAGTCAATTTTTTCTTCAGACTTTTCCCGTTTGTCTCTTTCCCTCAAACAAGTCTGTTGATATATTATTATCTTTATTTGAGGGATGACCCAGAGGCGGGTAGCCTATCCAGGGGTTCTCCACTGGTGCGATATTGAATGGGTAGCATGGTGCTAGTAGTCACTTTAATCCCCGCCATCCAGGAGACGAGAGAATGAGAAAGTGAAAGTTTAGGGACCGAAAATCAAAATACATGTAGAAAGAAATCACATGGAAACGAGTTATGAAGCAACTATCCACGACTGTAACAAGATAAGTAATCAGAAAGTGCGATAACAGAGTACAAAACTGACAGGCTACTGAGACATTCAACGGCCTGAGACCTAGCTCTAACACATCTCCAGTGCGCAAACCAACAGCCTTTCCAGTGCGCAAACCAACAGCCTTCCAGCGTGGAACGTTCAAGGCTATGATAGGACCAGTGAGGGAACAGAATTTGACAGAAAGTCAGTTGGCTATTGTATGAACCTTATCAGTGTTTGTTCAGGTATCGGAAGTTTAGGCAGGACAAACATGTACCGAAAGCACCGAGAAAAAGACAAATACTTGTGGAATTATAGCTTTATAGATACTATAATTCCACAAGTATTTTATTTTGTCTTTTTCTGCTGGAATGTATGGGAATTATGTCATTCGATTCATCAGCAGCAAAGATCAGTGTTGGGTGGATCATACTGAAAAAGACCACCAGACTTGTTTGTGTCACTTACGTGTACCTGACATACTCCCAATGTCAGTCATTGGGAGAACTATAATGTAGTCGGGAAATTTGAAGTCAACGCCGACTCCTTGGATACCTGCCAATCAAGTTGTGAACCGTGTGTAAGGACGTGTAGAATTCGGATGTGGCCCAAATCTCAAGAGCCGAACCCTTGGATACCAACCTATTATTCAGTAAAGTTTGTGTAAGGACGTGAAGAATTCGGATGTGGCCCGAATCTCAAGTGGCTTGGTCAAGGGATGGCTGGTGCCTCAGAACCTGTAGCACTTGTTCTCGGTGCTGTCTCTCCTCTGCTTGATGCTGATCCACCACGGCCTGTTGATGCTGCCGTTTCTTCTCGATCTGCTCCTGCAGTCGTTTCTCCTCACTCAGCTTGAGCTGCACAAGCTCCTCTTGCTGTGCTCTCTTCTTGTCGGCCTGTGCACGAAGAACAGGATCAACATCCATGCCACCACCTTGCTGCTGTTCTTGCTGTTTTCTTTTCTTTTCGTCCTGTGCTCCGAGCACTTGCTTGATGCGCTCCTCGTGCTCTACATTCTGCCGACGCTGCATCTCCATGACATCCTGGACAGCATTGGCAAGGCGAGGCGTCTGCTTCTCGCCAATGTGGTGCTTTTCGACCATGTCACGTAGCTGGTACTCTTGTTGTTGTTTTTTAGATGCCATGGTGTCACGCAGCCTCTGCTCTCGCTGGACATCATTCCCACGCTGCTCAATGAGCATCTGCTGCTGCTGTTGCTGTTTCTCCTCGTGGCGTTTCTGCAGGTCTAGTTGGTCATCGTCAAGGTGCTGATGGGCCTGGTGCGTGTCAGTGGTCTGCTTCTTCTTCTCCTGCTGGCGCTGGAGAACCTGGTGGACTTGGTCTTCTTGCTCTAGGCGCAGGCTGTGATGCTGTTCACTGCGCTCTTGCAGGCTCTGGTGCTGCTGCTGGATTCCAGCGTGCTGCTGGCGTTGGAAATCCTCCAACACGGATCGCTGCTCGTTCTGCATTCTCTGACTTTTCTCGACGCGATCCTGCTTGAGCGCTGCATGCTGCTGCAGTTGTTTTTCCTGGTGCTGCTGGCGTATTTCTTCGCGCCTTTGCTTCTCAGATCTTTGCTTCTCACGCTGCCGCTCAATCTCCGCCTGCATCTTCCTTTCCTGCTCCAAACGATCCTGCTTTTGCTTTTCCAGGGCCTCCTGCGCCTTTCTACGGCGCTGCTCTTGACGCTCTTCTTCTTCTTTCCGTGCCTGCTGGATCTTGAGACGTTGCTCTTCGAGTTGCTCTTGTCTCTGGCGCCGCAGCTTGTCGGCCCGTTGACCCTGACTGAGCACGCTTTCACTGGCACGTCTGTCGGTGCTCTCCTGGCGCTTGCGGCGTAGCGCGTCGGCCTGCTGACCTTGCTCTGATAAGCGCCGGTTCTGCTCAGCGTTTAGGCGCTTGGCCTGCTGCTGGCGTTGGTCGTAGCGCTGCTGGCCTTGCTTCAGCTGACTAGCACTGATCAGGCCACCGTGAGGAGTATCGCCGCCACCGGGGCTGTGTGACGACGCCATGGTGTTTGCTTTGCTCTTCCACCGGAGTAGTGAGGTGAGTGTGTAATCGATTGCCTGCGCAATGTCTTTTTCTAGTAATACGGCATGACCATGAAGATCACTGAAAGCCGTCGCCGCATCTTCCAAAGACATGTCCTCCTTCGGCTTTGCATTTGCGGTGTACGTGCCACGCTGTGCATCCCTTATGATCAGCTTGTAATCGGAATACTCCACAACATGGCTACGCTCCCAAGCCGATGTTGCCAACTCTGCGCAGGCCATCTTCTTCATACGCAGAAGTGCCGAGCAGATGGCACTTGTTTGCTCGACAATGTCGTCTCGTGAATAGGTGAGAAGTTTCTCGCATACAGTGAATAGGTCGAGGAACACCTGCACTTCCCTGCACAGCAGCGTACTATGATCAGAGTATTCTGCGCCTTCCGTATCGAACATGTCATGTAGTTCTCTGATCGAGAACTCATCTTTGCTTGGATCAGGGTTCGGGTTTGGGACCATCTCACCCTCCACATGCTGTACGTGTTTTCGTAGGGCTGTAAAGTTGTCTTCACTCGTCACCATCATACGGCACAGGGGAATAAGAGTTAGCTCAGCAGTGGTGACAGCCTGTTTTCTCAAATCCAATCCCTTTGAGGACCAATCCTCTGGTAAGGTCATTGAACAAGACTGGTGACCTTGAATGCACGCTTCGCACACTCCTACACAATGCTCATTGCAGATTGCCTGCACCAGCTGGTTAGGATGGTTTTTGCATTCAACGGATATCGATATGGACTTGACGCCTGATTGCGCATCAACTGAGACTCTCGGAAAGGCCGAGACGGTCTTGGTGAGATGTTTCGCCTGGCACAGCGGACATCGGACCTTGTACGAACGCCTCTTGTGCAATCGAGCAGGTCGAGTCTTTCCGTTCTCTAGGCACTGCAGGCAACACGCGTGTTTGCATGGCAGAACACGTCCTTGCTCAGGATGCTCTCCACAGATTGCACAGCTTCCTGTACTCTCTTCGTTCGGGAGCGAACTTGACTGATCAGCCATCGAGCCTCAAAAACACAAGCAAAGAAGGTACAATGCCAACGGAAAAATTCCAATCCGATGATCGAGAATCACCCTGGCTCACCAAGCACTGTCCTGTGCGCTACTGCTATTAGCCGTTCAGGCACAAAAGTCCAAGCTCTTCATCAACAGTGCGTCTGTTCAGCAAACACCATGAGATTGCAGCGTTAGGGACGACGAGTTAGAATGTTTGATAGCGAATGAAAGAAACGACACATTGTTACTTTTACTGTTTTACAATGTCATCATGGTTGTACTTTTAGTAAAATTTAGATCAGATTCTGCTTCCTGAATCCTGAAGCATGAAAAATATCACAATGTCATGGTATACTATGCGTAGAACCTACTACTACTAGTAGCATTACTTTGAACCAGGGCCGCAGGGCCAGGGGTCTATGACTCCATGCTTTGAACTCATATTTGAGTCATAAAACTACAGTCGAGAAGAGAAAGCCAAAAATAATTCACGTACTCAGTAGCAAGCAGTGCACACACAAGACTTGTGAGTTGTGTGCAAGAACGGCAGTGTGCGCTTCCAAATCCAAGTGACCGGTTACTACGGGTTAGTCTGTCATGCACTCACAGCCTCACAGGGTAGCCATACTGACTGTATTCTGTAATACATGTACTGTACAGTCATGTACATGTACCAGTGCCACGGTCTGAGCCTTGGCTTTGCCTTGTTGAGCACTCTGGGAATTCCCCCTATTGTAACTGTAATCGTTCAGTCAGCGTTTCAGCCCGGCTGCATCGTGTTCGTCCCATCGTGCATATCTACGATCGTGGGCCTTTGCCTTGTGTCAAGTACATGTAGTTAGTTGTGAGGATACAGATTGGAGGAGCCTCGGCGAACTCCAATCAGAGTTCTTCGAGTCTCCTCGTAGCATTCATGATCACTGTGCATGCTTAGAGCACGCACAGTGATCTACGTTCTAAAGTGAGATTCCTTCAGTAGTTACCTTGGATCCGCAAAGAAAGTTTTTTCTTTGCGGATCCAAGGTAACTACTGAAGCCTGAAGGCTGAAGGAATATCTCACTTTAGAACGTAGATCACTGTGCGTGCTCTAAGCATGCACAGTGATCATGAATGCGGAGTAGGAGACGAAGTAGAAACCGGTAGTGGGGACTGCGGCATTTCTCCCGTTTTTGCAACGACTACACGGTGTAGCGGCCTGTAAAAGAAGGTATGTGACTTTTAAATTAGTTTTATGTTTGTGCTTGGACAAAGTGATTCCTCTTTTGGCTAAGATCAGGGAATCCGCAAATATTTTGGTGTTTGATGACTCCCTGCCGAGATCTAAAAAAAAACTACATACACTGTACCGGTACCGGGCAAGCCACTTTCAAC
Source organism: Sycon ciliatum (assembly GCF_964019385.1). Classification (NCBI taxonomy): domain Eukaryota; kingdom Metazoa; phylum Porifera; class Calcarea; order Leucosolenida; family Sycettidae; genus Sycon; species Sycon ciliatum. The sequence continues at coordinate 17,216,548 of NC_088650.1, forward strand.
TTGTGGTGAACGTGCCTTGTGCTGAAAGAGAAATCGGAAAGGGGGGAGAGGGGGTCAGGGGAGGGAGATATGGAGGTACATGTACATGTAGGTAGGGAGGGACCGCAACGATGGTCATCTACACAGTACTGCCACTGGCCCACTACTGGCCCTAGGCCTAGCCGGCCAAGTGCATGCGGGTACAGGTAGAGATATAATTATTTATAGCTTTGGTTGAAGACTGAGGGCGCGTTTGGTTGGTGCGAACTAGAACAGGATTCACCAGAACAGCGCGTTTGGTTGGGACTGCACCTGTTCTGGGTCGGCCAGAACATGTTCTGCTTGCTCCGGCCTCGAGGCCGGAGCAGACCGAGCAGTTTCACTTTTTCACAGTGAAACCTGGCGGGAACATCGATTTTGGTCCTAAATGATCACGTGCATACGCTTTTGGGTTGGACTCGTCGTATCGTACACAGTGACCATGGTGACCCATACACATTTTGAAGAATGCACCAAGTTTGGCATATTTTTCACAAAAACATGCTCTGTTTCTGGAGTACCGTTTGGTTGGCATGAGGCTGCTCCGTGTGCACCAGCTGTTCGATCCTGTTCTAGATCGTACCAACCAAACGCACCCTGAGTGTTGTCTCAGTACCATTGTCTTCAGGGAGTCGTAAAATACCGGTATTTTACAACTCCCTGATTGTCTTTCATTGTTATTTTAAAAAAATTACGAGTTGGGTATGTGAACATAGTAAATAATGAAATATAAAACAAAATGTAATTTGATCTCTATAGTCTAGACGATTATCACTACATGGGATCGGACAGGGTAGTACGATCATGTACTTCAAAGTATGTAAGTGATAACTGCACGACTTAGTCATGATGACAAACAGACACCGACGTGTGTTATGAACCCTCTAAGATTCTCTAAATTGTCAGGATCGTACGACCACACGGCACGAGGACAACTGTTTTCCTTTACACAGTATATTTCACTTCATCTGATAATTAACAATGAACACTAATAACACCAGCTATTTATAGCATGCAAAAACAGCGTACATGCAAAACATAAGCATATAAAACTGGACATAACAGCGTATACAGCAAAAACACACACAGCGCATATAGCGTATGCCATGCAGCAACATCAGCGGTACGGCGGAGTCGAAAGACAACATTGCGACGAATACAACGCCATAAGCGCGAAGGCCTTTCCCAATTGAGAACTGGTGGTTTGCAACATTCTCCCCACCAAAGGGCTTCTCACCGCCGTACAACAATGCACACAAGTCAAAAACGATCCGGGGCTCTGACTACGCGCCCAGAACGCGTCATCTCCTGCTGCCGTGGTGGTGGTAACGGTGCTGACGGTTCATACGCTGGCTGCTGAGGGACGATAGCAGGTTGAGCGGTATCGGCAAGCCCAGGAGCCACGTCCTGTGACGATACTTCTAATGGCACTAACCTTTGGATCGGCCTCAACAGGGTACTGGTACTCAACTTAACCTTGGCAACACGACGCTTACCATCTCGACCAGGGAATAACTCGATGATCCGTCCCAAACGCCAGAACTGTTTGCGTTTGGTATCATCGAGAACAAAGACAACATCACCCATAGCTAAAGGGCGCGACATGGTCTGTTGGTGTTTGTTCAGCTGACTTAGGTACTCCACCTCCCAACGATTCTTGACATGCTCCAATGTCCGACTGAGGTAACGCAATCTCGATGACATCTGCGCAGCGTCCAGGGTACCTGCTGGCTTCTCTGACGACATCCAGATGTCACCCATCATCATTGCATGGGTTACTGGTGGCTCATCCAGGCTATCAGACACATAAGTTAGCGGACGACTATTCACCACTGCTTCAACCTCATACAAGAGGGTCTCAAGCTCCTGGACCTTCAGAAACGCTGTTCCCATTACCTTTTTCAAGGCACTCTTCACTGTACCAACCATTCTCTCATAGAAGCCTCCATGCCATGGTGCAGCTGGAGGATTGAACATCCATGGCACACTCAGTTTGTCAGATGCCGCCTTGAACGTTGTAGCGTTGTCAGACCTGATCCGAGACGGCAAACTACGTCTCGCGACAAACTTCCGAAATGCTATCAAGAATGACTCAGTACTTAAACTATCGACCACCTCCAAGTGAACTGCTCTGGTGGTGGCACACACAAACAATGCTATCCATACCTTCGGAGATGACTCACCACGGCGCACGTACAACGGACCAGCATAGTCGATGCCGGTAGTTGCGAACGGCCTCTCGTGAACAACTCGGTCTTCCGGCAGCGGCGGGCAGACTTCTGAGGCAGCCTTAGCCTTGTAGCGGCGGCATGTAACACATCGCTGAGTAATGTTGCGTAGCGCCCGTCGACCACCGATAATCCAAAATTTCTGACGGATGAACGACAAGACTCCTTCTACACCTTGGTGCATCCTTTCAACATGCATTTTCTCCAACAGCAACTCGGTCAGATGATGTTTGCCTAACAGGACTGGGTGCTTGGCTCCATACGCCAACTCGCTGTGCTGAAGTCTTCCCCCGGCTCTGAGCACTCCATGCTCATCCAGAAACGGTGCAAGCTGATACACCTTCGACCCGGGCTTCACTGGTTGGCCTTGCTTGATCAGCTCAAGATCCTCAGCGAAACATGCGGCTTGAACGATGCGGTACAATACGTTGTCTGCTGCAAAATAGAGTTCAGCACGAGGCTCAGTGTGCTTCCACTGCAACATCCGAGTCACCATGCCCTGTGCCCTCGACCATTTACTGAATCGGAGCCACCATTCCTTATCAGATTCTCGACTACAGGTGGTGGCTGACACTCGTACTTCTACACTGGACTCATCTGTAGCGGCGGTTGAGGATGCGGTGGGCCAGTCATTGGGCTCCGTGATCCAGGTTGGTCCGCCCCTCCAGAACGGACTACGGATCTGCTGTGCACTACTCCCACGCGACGGTAAATCTGCTGGGTTGTGAAGGCCCGGGCAATGGTTCCACACAATGCCGACCTTCTTCGATATCTCTTGGACTTGACTGACGCGGTTAGCCACAAATGTTTTCCATTTGTACGATGGATTACTGATCCAATGAACGGTAGTGAGACTGTCAGTCCAGCCATAGACTTGCGTGACGGTCACACGCAGCTCCTTCACCACAAACTCAGCGTAGCGAGCCGCTAGACATACTGCTTGTAACTCAAGGCGGGCTAACGTGGGCGGAGACACAGGTGCCACCTTGGCCTTGGCAAATACCAAGTGCGACTGTCCATTGACGACTGCATACAAACAACATCCAAACGCTTTCTCACTGGCATCGGCGAAGGCATGAAGCGCAATCGGCGTGTCAAGATTGCAGCACATCCAACGTGGTATGTCAATGCTCACCACTTCGGCCAACTCTCCCCACCATTGCGCACATGCGGCTGCGATGCCATCAGGCAACATATCATCCCAGTCGCCTCCGACTTTCCAGGCTTGCTGTAGCAGTATCTTTCCCGGCACAACTGCCGGTGCTGCTAGACCTAGCGGATCAAACACTGATGCAACACACTTGAGGAGGGATCGCCGGGTCCAAACAGACGGCCTATCGGACTCGCCTAGCGCTGCTATGCTGAGCAAGTCATCACTGGTTTTCCATTTCAGACCGAGGACTTTATCTCCGGCCTCTGGATCGCACGGGATTTCGTTGCCTCGCCACTTGCGTAACTCCATGCCAGCATCCGTAAGCACACGCACGCTGAACTCTTGCATCTCCTTGGCTTCCGAGGCATTTGAGACACTAGAGACCAAATCGTCAACGTAGAAACTCGTGAGCAAGAGATCAATACGATCTCGCTCTTTGGGTGCAGACAACGCCCGTAGCTCCTTCAAGTGATGCTGAATCACCGCAGTAAGCATGTACGGCGAGCAGTTTACGCCAAATGGCAGTTTCGTTAGCCTCCAGGTTAACAGTTCATCGCTGTCGCTTCGACCGGGCCACAAGAAACGCAGGTACGGACGGTCTTCGGGATTAACCGCGACCATGAAGAAAGCCTTGCGGATGTCCGCTTGCAGCGCGCTCTTATATTCACGAAACCGTAATAGCATACCTGCGAGACTCGGCAATAGCGACGGTCCAGGGTCAACCATGTCGTTCAACGACTTGCCATCTGGCGCCGTCGCCGAGGCATTGAACACCACTCTTAACTTCGTGGTTGCAGCGTGCTCGCGGAATACACCATGATGCGGTACATAGTACCCGGCATCGCTCTCACATGGCTCCAGCTCAATTGCTCCAAGCTCGCGGTACTCCCTGATCAGCACATCATCATAGAGCGCACGCTTCCCATTCCTCTTCAGCTTTTCAAGAAGCCGCGTTGCGATGACTCTAGCTTGAGTAAAGTTATCCGTTGGGCGACGCTCATTTCGCCACAAGAGACCCACTTGGTACCCGCTGCCCTGGCGACATAGCGGGAACGATGGCAGGTGCTGATGTTGTTCTGGAGGTTCATCCAACTGCCATAGTTGTTCAATGTGGGCTGTGACACATGACACGGTCACCGGCTGACTGTTTCGACTTGGTGCAGACGCTGGACCAGATAATACATTACCTATCTCTGTGTTCCACACCGTCTCACCATTAACTTCCTTCTTGCTGTGCAGTACCGCGTTGATATAGTCTGCACCAATCAGCATATGTATTTCGTCTGATGTCCCTTGTTGAGGCTTGTCACTCAGCTCTACTCCCCAACTGTGCCACTGCGCAATGGTCTGCGGACTTGCGCACTTCAGGTCCAGCTCAAGCGTTGGTTTCACGAACGCGCGTACCCGAATGCTAGCGGAGCTACCCTGGATCGTGATGGCGTACTTATCCATGCGCTGTTGGGTTGGTTCCGCGCCGAACGGCTTCACCTCTACATTTTCAACCCCAACGTGTTCTGCATCGATTGCTGACACCAACGCTGCAGTCACGAATGACGCCTCCGCACCCGAGTCCAGGAACACGCGAACCTTCGCGTTTCGAGTTCTTCCCTCAACTCGTGCCACTCCGGTCATCAGCCGCACACTTGGCGAGTGTAGACAGCACGATCCAACATTCTTCTCCGTTAGGCCTCGGTCACACTACGGCAGTTTGAAGCTGGACGCAGCGTCAAGCCGCAGCACTTGACGGAGACGTGGGGTCACACAGTGTTTTGTTTTTTTTGCAGCTCATGACTGCCGCGGCTTGACGCATTTGTCTACGTCACAAAACCACCAGGAAAACTCAATGACGACACGGATTCCCACGGAAACCGGCCTTTTGCTTATTATACAAAAAAATTGTCGGACAAAGTTTTCGAATTTTTCATTGATTTTTGATTACAAGAAGACGAAAGGTACTACATGTAGGTCCATGCGTGCACGATCGTTGTTGTTTCTTTCCGAATTTGAAGCAATTTTCAGTTGTAGTGTCATTGATCAGGCAAGAAAAGTCCGCATCGCAGCTGTGTTTCTCCTGACTTCGTCATACTGGTTGTCCTTTTTGGGGCTCTTGACGACAACACAACACTCACAAGTCAACAGGCTCCAGTTGGCCGATGACCCACTCAAACAACTGGTCCTTTCTCGACATCATTTTCTTCTCAGAAAACGCCTCGCTCTTCCGCCAGGTTCGGAGCAGAGCAGCCTCGGCCTCGTAGGTCTACGGACTCATCTCGAACAAAAAGAGGGAACAAAACAAACCTTGAACAGACGAATGTCGAATAACTGCTCAACTCAAGCAAAGACAAATGTCTTGAAACTAATTTTCCTTGAAAGACACTGTTTTTCCGCCAAGCGTCACTCCCACCAGCGGCAACGCAGCCGATTTCCCCACGTCAGACGCAGCAGCGTCTGACGCTCAAACTTCCCGCGTTGCGTCAGTTGCCATGGAAAAGGTCATGATTCTGACGCTGACGCAGCATTTTTGCCGTAGTGTGACCGAGGCCTAAGGCCTCGGTCACACTACGGCAAAAATGCTGCGTCAGCGTCAGAATCATGACCTTTTCCATGGCAACTGACGCAACGCGGGAAGTTTGAGCGTCAGACGCTGCTGCGTCTGACGTGGGGAAATCGGCTGCGTTGCCGCTGATGGGAGTGACGCTTGGCGGAAAAACAGTGTCTTTCAAGTAAAATTAGTTTCAAGACACTTTGCTTGAGTTGAGCAGTTATTCGACATTCGTCTGTTCAAGGTTTGTTTTGTTCCCTCTTTTTGTTCGAGATGAGTCCGTGGACCTACGAGGCCGAGGCAGCTCTGCTCCGAACCTGGCGGAAGAGCGAGGTGCTTTCTGAGAAGAAAATGATGTCGAGAAAGGACCAGTTGTTTGAGTGGGTCATCGGCCAACTGGAGCCTGTTGACTTGTGAGTGTTGTGTTGTCGTCAAGAGCCCCAAAAAGGACAACCAGTATGACGAAGTCAGGAGAAACACAGCTGCGATGCAGACTTTTCTTGCCTGATCAATGACACTACAACTGAAAATGGCTTCAAATTCGGAAAGAAACAACAACGATCGTGCACGCGTGGACCTAGTACCTTTCGTCTTCTTGTAATCAAAAATCAATGAAAAATTCGAAAACTTTGTCCGACAATTTTTTTGTATAATAAGCAAAAGGCCGGTTTCCGTGGGAATCCGTGTCGTCATTGAGTTTTCCTGGTGGTTTTGTGACGTAGACAAATGCGTCAAGCCGCGGCAGTCCTGAGCTGCAAAAAAACAAAACACTGTGTGACCCCGCGTCTCCGTCAAGTGCTGCGGCTTGACGCTGCGTCCAGCTTCAAACTGCCGTAGTGTGACCGAGGCCTTACTATCTCAGTCGGTTTCTCCCGGCTGTAACCTGCTCTATCCAACACATCATGTATTAGCAGGTGGTGTTTCCTCTGGCATTTCGTGCATCTCGAGCCTGACCGACATTCTCTGGCCATATGGCCATACTTAAGGCAGTTCCAGCAGAGTCTCTCTCGCTGCAGAAAACCCTTTCTCTCTTCCTGTGGCAGCGACTTTAGCTGCTTCTCTGCATCTGCGACCGATATCGCCATGCACTGTGCCGACGCCGTGGGCCTTGGCACGGATCGTTCTACTGGCTTCCTGGCAGTATCACCCTGTCGTCCGTGCGCGACCTGGTAAGACGCGCCGTGCTCCTGTACCTGGCGCAGTGACATCCCGTAGCACTGCCGTTCGACCAGGTACGTCTTCATCTCAGGTCCGCATTGCTCCAAGATTACCTGCTTTGCCATTGCTTGCAGCACCGCGGCCATTTTACCTATATCGGCGCTATACTTGGTGCCCACCTCGCCATCTTCTGTCATAGCGAGTGTGGCCCACACCTCTACCTCTCGGCAAACACGGACAACGTATTGATGAAACGACTCATCTGACCGCTGCTTGCCTGTCAGCAATGTCTTCCACGCTTTATCCGGAGTCTTTCCGAGCGAGGCAAGCAACTCTCGCTTTGCTTCCTCGTAATTGTTGCATCCAATACATATCCTCTCCGCTTTGCTACCCGCTAGCGCGATGCGCAGTCGCAGCAGCCATTCGCTTTCTTCGAACTCGTTCTTGGAACAGATGTCCTCGAACAGGTCAAGATAACGCTCCAATGGCTGCGTTCCATCATATGAGGGGATTTTCATCAACGGTTGACGCCCCCCGCTGTGACTGGGAGATTCCTCTGTACCTCCCATCGCGGCTTTACCCTCACCCTCATGCGCATTGGCGATGCGCTCGTTAATCTCGTTTAGTGTTTTGGCACTCGGTGCGGAGCGCCTCCTCTCGCCGTCTGGCACTGCGCTCCTCACGCTCCGCGTAGCTTGTGTAGCGCATAGCAAAAGTGCAGGCTGGTCTTGCACTTGTGCACACAGTGACTGTGACATTGCTGGAAAGCAAGCCCCCTCCCCAGTGTGGCTGGTTTCAGCCCGACGTGACATACAGACGAAGTGAGAGAGAGAGAGAGAGAGAGAGAGAGAGTATTTCGTAATTTTATTAGACACTAACAGTCAATTTCGTGCCACATTGTCGAAAAATAAGAAATCTATTTGAAGGGAAATACGCCGGAAAGGAACAGGAGGATTTCTTTCTACAATGTATAATTATATACTAGTAATATATGAAATAAAACAAAAAATAATTATATATATTTTCATATCAAAGGCCTACTTGGCTGTATAGTTTATATTTATGAATTAGAACTCTGACCTAGGGGCAGGGGTGGAACCGTGAGAGACACAGGGAGATATGGTAATAGAGCTGGAGAGAGGCGGAAAGAGAGAGGCGGAAAGAGAGAGAGAGAGAGAGAGAGAGAGAGAGAGAGAGAGAGAGAGAGAGAGAGAGAGAGAGAGAGAGAGAGAGAGAGAGAAGGAGGGGTGTGTAAAGGGGGGGGGGGGGGTGGCAATAAGGCAGGAAAGAGGGCAAGACTAAAACACTTGGCTAGCATCAGCACCATCAGACCTCTCGGCTAGAAGCAGATACAGAGCAGAAGGCAGGCTTTGTCGGCACTGCATCACTGGAACGAGTTACAACTGAGTTCCTGGTAGCATGTAGCAAGTTGTGTTCAAAGCATCACAAGATGTGTGGACTTCCTTGGCTGCTCGAACATGCTCAGTGCTCTTCATTGATGATGGCCGACTTCTGCGGCTGATGCCAAGTGGGATAGGCAGCGGGTGCGGGCAGGCAAGCGGGCCGACGGACGCAACACTCAGGACGGGAAGACAACGGACGAACACACGACGCGCTCGCTCGGGGCGCATAGCTACTCTGCAACCACCGCGGCGAGCGTGCAGTCTAATCTATGTACAGACGTGATCACAGCCACCGCCACCAGTACCTTCACTGGACTACAGGTTGATCTCTATGGACTGGCCTGCACGTAGAGAAAGGAGAAGACATTGAAAGCAGAAAGAGACATTGGCTACACCCTCCGTCAAGGACAACAAACTGGGTCATGCATACGGTATCACGCTCTGTCCGGAGACCAAGGGTGCGTTTGGTTGGTACGATCTAGAACAGGATCGAACAGCTGGTGCACATGGAGCAGCCTCATGTCAACCAAACGGTACTCCAGAAACAGAGCACATTTCTGTGAAAAATGTGCCAAACTTGGTGCATTTTTCAAAATGCGTATGGGTCACCATGGTCACTTTGTACGGTACAACGAATCCAACCAAAAAGCGTATGCACTAGGGGTGAAACGAGTATCTATTTTGACCAATCGATCACTCGTTCATAATATTCGATCGAGTATCCGATTATTTCGAGTATTTTATCAAAATTCAAAAGCACTATATTTGCGAGTTCTCGACCAATTCGGAAGAAATTATCTGTGAACATAGAACAAAAGTCGCCAATGTCTTGTACAGAGTGTAAAGTAACGATTTTCATCAGTACTTTTATAGCTCAGAACGTTACTGGCCGTGGTGATCGCATCGTCCAAGTCTTAAAATACTGACTCAAACCCATGCATAACGCATGCATACCAGTGGACCAGCGGTACAACAAAAGTTTTTGAAAAATACAATGCCAATAGTGTGGCAATACAAAAAAAAACAAAAACAAAAAACAAAAACAAAAAAAACGATCGAGTGCAAAATTCCGAATACTCGCTCGTTTGAAATTTTCGAACGAATACTCAAATATTCGAACTAATCGTTTCACCCCTAGTATGCACGTGATCATTTGGGACCAAAATCGATGTTCCCGCCAGGTTTCACTGTGAAAAAGTGAAACTGCTCGGTCTGCTCCGGCCTCGAGGCCGGAGCAAGCAGAACATGTTCTGGCCGACCCAGAACAGGTGCAGTCCCAACCAAACGCGCTGTTCTGGTGAATCCTGTTCTAGTTCGTACCAACCAAACGCGCCCCTAGATCATGGAAATTGTATTCCGGAAACAAAAACCGCTCTATTGTTTTCACAATGGCGATTACTATTACATGATGGGCATGGTATAAGCATATTTTCGGAGCTGAGCCCTCCTCTACACATGTTCCTATGGGCGGACAGATCCGCAAAGTACCATTGATCCGTGCAGTGTCGGTTTTCTAACTGTGAGGTGACTTCGGCCTATACAATGCACACGAAAACGTTAAACCGGTGCCAGCATAGGTATTGCACTGGATTGAACTGCGCACAGTCCAGCACGGCAGACCGTTTGCAGTGGTGTACAGCGCATTGCACTTGCCAGATTGGGCAAATAACGTTATGGCCAGGATTTTCAACGTCTTGTTTTTCCAGGAAAAAAAACAGACCTGTTTCAAAAACAACTTCTCCGTCACTGTGAGTTCTTATCCTTACACTGTGTGAGCTAGTGAGCTAGAGGGCACCATAAACTGAAGTGCCTTCACAGTGTAACTAGCAACCACAGTTGTGGCAAGCGAAATGATGGCTTTAGACCTATTTGATTACAATCAAGCTAATCATATCTGTGGGTGTCACAGAACCCTAGACACACCTTTGGGAGAATCTAAGTCTGAAAGGCACTTCTGAAAGAGGCCGTTGGGTGACACAGGTTCCTCTTCGCCACCAGCGGGGAAGAACGGGAACAAGCGACCGTCATCGCTCTTGCAGCGCTGGTCATTGGCTTGCTTACCGTCCGCCACGGGACAGATCGGGGACGTCGACGGTGGCATACTCATCTTGGCTTTCTCCAGTGCCACGTCAGTCTGCAGCTGGGCCACCAGCGACACAAGCTCGTCAAGCTCCTGTGTAGCGAGCTGATGCGAGCACATGCAGGCACATACACACATGTATACACACATGTATACACACAAATAAACACAAACACACATGTGCACACACACACATGCACGGATGTCAGAAATAGAAAAAAAGAATCTACTTCATACAAATAGAACACCGAACTCAATCCACTCAACAGCGCTTTCTCCCACCTGACTGCCATGCAGCCGATGGAACAGGTAGCTAAATAGGGCTCAAGATGAAAATGCCAATCCAACACAAGTCAAAGTACTAAAGTCATCGCACATAAAATCCGGCCAATGCTATGCTAGCAGTACGATACATGGGCCAATGCTATGCTAGCAGTACGATACATGGGCCAATGCTATGCTAGCAGTACGATACATGGGCCAATGCTATGCTAGCAGTACGATACATGGGCCAATGCTATGCTAGCAGTACGATACATGGGCCAATGCTATGCTAGCAGTACGATACATGGGCCAATGCTATGCTAGCAGTACGATACATGGGCCAATGCTATGCTAGCAGTACGATACATGGGCCAATGCTATGCTAGCAGTACGATACATGGGCCAATGCTATGCTAGCAGTACGATACATGGGCCAATGCTATGCTAGCAGTACGATACATGGGCCAATGCTATGCTAGCAGTATGATACATGGGCCAATGCTATGCTAGCAGTACGATACATGGGCCAATGCTATGCTAGCAGTACGATACATGGGCCATGCGCGTGCACTACGGCACTAGTGCACTGGACATGCACTAACTATGTCCCTCTAGCTCTGCATACACTCGGTGCAGTGCTGGACTGCTGGTACAGCCAGTACAGTATACGCATGCAATGATGCATGCAACCACGCCACCGCGAAGAACCGTCGTGAATATGGTGAACGCGTAGATCTACTACATGTACTCTTGGTAGTACCATACCAATGTGTCCATGGTATCGGCATTGGACAAATTTGTTCGGCGACAACTGTAGTAATTTACTGATCTCCAGTCAGAAAACAGGACAGCACGTGCTGAAGTGAAGAATACTGCTGCAGGGATGAATTTACTGTTATTTTTTTGCATAGCAGTTTTGCTATCCAAAATCTCAACTGTGTAGCAATCTTTGATTTTGATTAGCACAAAGAAGGTGTCTGTGTACATTTCCCGCTAGATTTCCCCCTACGTGTGGTTACTTGCATCATACACGTGCACGCAAATTGAGAGTATAGTCATGTGCCACCTACTCTGCACTGTATGCATGTTACTTGACGGCGCAAGCTAGGCATGGATAACCCGTGCGTATCGTAGTTTTCTGCTAGTCGCAGTGATTTTTGAGTAGCAGTAGATCGATTTTGCATAGCAAACTGCGATGCGATACAGGATAAATTCATCCCTGCTGCTGCATCTACTACTATCATGTAGAAATACCTGCCTTGCAAACAACTTGAAAGAAATCTGATTTTGAAGATGGACCGGCAACGCATACGCCTGGTTCTTGTTTGTGTAGAAGTACCCCGTGTTTTGTATTGGCATGTACGCCTTGTTATAACTTGTAAGCCTGCTAAATTCTACGAAAAAGGCAAGCATAACACTGGTTTCATAGAATACTTGACCGTGCTAATTCTCATCCGGCAATGCTAGAGTCGTGTGAAAAGTTTCTTCTCTAAAACTAAATTTCGCCAATACGGAGAGAGTACAGGGAGCCGTCATAAAACAAGATTGCTCGACAGTACATTCCCAGACTGTCGCCAAACTTCTAAACTCGCCTGTGGAACTTTGATTATACCTATTAGCTGTGCTGTATTCTCAGAGCAACAGTTGCTGACTTACCGGATCCAGGCGTGGCAGGTGATAGGCAAGAATGCGCTGTAGAATAGCTGCGTCTCGGTTTACCGGTGCCGGGCAGTCGAGCAGCGTCACCGGCTTGCGATCAAAGAGAAGGGAATCGCTCCCGCCAATGGGCAGTATCCGCGAGCGGCTGTTCTTCGGCGAGACAATGGGCAGATCGTCAAAGTCGGAGCTGGTGCTGAGCCCCGGCGAATTGTCAGACACCTGCAGGTCGTAGGTCATCAGCTCAGCTAGAGAGCGAACGCCGTGCACCTCCAGGTCTTCATGGTACGATACGTGACTCTGCAACAACGAGGAAGAGGACAAACTACGATTGGGTTCCGGCCAGACTTGGTGGTCCCGGAAGCATGATGCCAAGCTAGTCTGTAAGTCAGCCAGTGCACCTGTTCGTATTGCTACCATGTGCGCGCGTGCGCGTGTGTGTGTGTGTGTGTGTGTGTGTGTGTGTGTGTGTGTGTGTGTGCGCATGTGTGTGATCACTGATTTATTTGATTTTTTATTCAAATCGATACATAGCTCAGAATGGCCAATGACCGCTTCGAGTGGCGATTATGCTGAAGCCAGTCAGAGAGTGGCACACAGTCACAACACATGCGTATAAAGCATAGTACACCTGTCATGCAAGAAGCAATAGCTATATGCCTGCCCCTTTTGAGATGCGCGAAGTACTAGTACCGATTTCGTGCAGCAAACATACCGGTACGTGCGGATGACATCATAGTGACAGCATGATGACACAGCACTCTATGGTCTATGAGTACAGATTACTTTGAAGTGTAATGCACTGATGCAGTGCAAACAAATCGTACACAAACCAGTAGGACGAGGTGGATGTTGCACACAATATGAAGCACTCTGCTACGGGGAAAATTGGGAAGATGACTCACGGAAACCTGGTTCAGGTAGATGTCCATCGTTGGCATCTCCCGATCCATGAAGTCATTGATAAAGACCATGTAAGATTCTTTGCCTCCGAAACGCGTTGCGTTTGCCAAGTTCTGGATGACCTTGGCCACGAGCGTTAACCGCCGGCACGCCCTCTCATCGGGGTATTCTGTGAGGGTGGAGAGAGAGAGGGAGAGAGAGAGAGAGAGAGAGAGAGAGTGAGATAGATAGATAGAGAGAGAGAGGCAGAAGCCACACCATGTCAAGTTGACAAACTCAAGGGAGTATGTGCAGATGTAAAACAACTCCAGAGTAAACGCCACAAGCTCTCCCTATTTTGTCGCCATACCATGCAGATGACTCCGCTCTGTTGGCACTGTCACAGGAGAGTGGACCTATGTTATCTTTGAAGTAGATCCCCCCCCCCCCCCCATACACACACGAAATGCGGCCCACAACGGAAAGTGATCTGTCTTCACTGCATTGTTTTCAATGGCCAGTCCTTGGTCTCATGACTGCAGTCAGTTACACGACGGAAGATAACTTCACTGGGGTTAACAATGCACCGTAGCCAGTGGCCTCGGCTGTTGGGTAGCTGTAGTCAGAAACTCACGATTTGTCAGATGAAATAAACTAGGAGACAGAATGGCCGGGCAGAAGAATCTCAGAAAGACAGTTCCGCTGACTATTCGCTTCCACATTGTCTCTCCGCGATCGGCTACACGCGCTCGCACGTCGGAGAAAATGAACCGGAGATCCCTGTGAGAAGACAGCAATCACACATGCCCGGACGGACATCCAGACACACACACATACACACACACACAGACACACACACAAACAATATTGGTACAGCAAATGTTTGGAAATCAAGCGTAATCTTCCAGTGACAAAGCACCCAAGGCCACTAAAGCATTGCAAAGGTGGTGTTGATGAGCCATGGCCACAAGTATAACACAAAATAACTTCCTCTGTTAACGTACTTTCTGGAGTATAAGCCACACTTTAAACACCAGTAATTCACCCCCCAAAAAGTCGGTGTGGCTTGTCACGATGATCAAATTAACGGTGATAAATAGGGTGGATGTATGTATTTCGTGACAAAAATCTGGGTGAAGCCTACTATATAACATGTACTAACTTTTAGGTGTACTTGAATTTCGGTGTCACGTACCTGCCAGGTTTCAGGTATAATGTAGAATTACACTTGTAGGTGACCAGCACTCCCTTCACATACAGTGCAAACTCCCAGAGCCTTTTGGGTGTCATATATTCTAAACTTAGGTGCCTAGTTTCTACACCGAAAGTACCGAAATCAAAGTTACACCGAGAATAACGTGTTATACAACTCTAATATTCGGAATTTTTCGGTGCTCAATATTTTCGGTGTGAGGGCAAAAGGCCAGGTTAGGTGAACAGAAATTTTCGGTACAGAGAAGCAGTTCCCTATTGGATTACGTGTGTTAGTGTTTGTTCGGTGTATTGAAATTTTAGGAATGAAACAGTACAGATGCACCGAAAGTACCGAAAATAAAAGTACGCCGAAAATTTGTGTGACAGTACTCCGGAAAATACGGTAGTTACTCTTGGTGAATTTGTGTGTGTGCCGTGCAGAGCTGGCTGCGCTCCACCATACTGCAAATGACATCATCACTATTACTTTGTATGGGGTGGAAACCAGTGCATGTGATGTCATCCAGTACAAAACATCTCCTGCAATGACGTAATCGCAAAACCTCTTTAGAACAGGAAGTGGTACAGGCAGGCAATGACATCATTACTATTACTCTGTATGGGTGGAAACCAGTGCATGTGATGTCACCCAGTACAAAACATCTCCTACAATGACGTAATCACAAAACCTCTTTAGAACAGGAAGTGGTACAGGCATGCTTGAGTAGCATTCTCTGGCATCGTCTTGCAACTCACGGTGGAAACGTTTCGAGGCCCTGGTAAACCGTGGTCCACACGCGCTCCACGATGGACATGAGAACTTTCTGGTTCTCTTCTAAACTCTCCTTGTCTGTATTCAGTAGTCGTGTGGGGTCAACCTGCGAGACAAACACACCAGCATACTTCAATGAGCAAACTATTCCTCACGAAAGTGATCCTAGTTATCCATTACACTTTGACGTGTGGTGGAAAGAGGAAACACTGGGGCTAGGACTGTTAGGTAAGATCATTGAACAGTAGGGCCTATTTTAAACCACAATTCGACAACGCAAAGAAACAGCCACCCCACCTTGGAAGGCTCAGTTCTATCAATTTTAAAGATAGGCCATAAAGGGCATCATCCTAAGCCAGCATTCCGTTGAGCCTTGGAATGTAGCTTGTGTTCAGCTCGATGGCGCATACCGTCCCCTTTGGCATTATCACTGATAGCCATCAACCTGCCAGGTTGGAAGGCCGCCGGTCAGCGCTATCAAGCAGTGCTCAGGCTCATTATTCTGCCTGGTCTCGGTACTAGTACCGGTACTCCTTGTCAGTTTCGTACTGAATTGCACGCGTCTGACTGTTCAAGACTTGGTGTAGTTGATGGACTCTAGCATAATATAATGACCAGAATAATAGAAAAGCTGACAGAATCGCTTTTCTTAACTTGTGCTTCCTCTATTTCCCTCTAAATCTTGGCTCACAATCTGAGTTCACACTTTGATTGGATCAGAATTTCAAATATCGTGGCCTTCTTGATGGTAATCGGTGAGTAGTAGTACAACATGTACTTCTGCTGCTTTGCAGTACAACACCAACAAGAGTACCCTCCCCCCCCCCCCCCCCCCTACTCCCTGTGTACTCTGGGACTCATCAGAACTCCTTCTGACTGCACTGACTGCTCTATCCCAGGAGTATCGTAACGGTGGGCGGCGGGCAACTACCTCCAGCGGCCGTCACCCACCGAGCAACTCTCAAGTACTTGGTATCCACATTATTGGTTAGTTTGTTGGTGACTGGCACTCTTGGATCAGGTCTCTTTCATTAGCACATTGCTACGGCTGCCTTCTTCAAATACCATTCATTCAAGGCACAAGCAATGCTGCCTTCTCACCGAGAATACTGTCTTGTTCTCCGATTTTTACCAAAAAGGAAATGACAGCAGACACAGCGCACCATGTCTGAGTACAGTCTATGCATGATACTCACCTCGCAGTCCGGTGCAGAGTGTATGATGTAGAGGACAACGGGAGTGAGCAGCTCCTTCAGGTACTGGGTGCCGGTTAGCTTCATGTAGCAGTCGATCGACTTGGACGCGAACGAGTTTGCGCGCAGGATGAGATTCTCTCTCTCGAGCGTCTCCACCTCATTGACGAGGACGGACGACATGAAGCGGACAACTTGCCGATGCTCCTTCAGAATATACACCAGAGTTTGAGCAAGTTCATCCTGCACCAAGGACAGTAAGCAGAGTGTTAGGATTATCGTCAAGAGCGTGAGCAGTAGTGCAGGCAATATTCAAAAACAAGCGAATCATGATGTCATAGACATGGCAAAAGGCCAGCAAAATGCTGCATGACCAGTCTGATAATTATGTTCCTAGTGTAGAGAAGTGACGGACACATGCACATAATTATTATGTCTCCACAGACCAACGCCTGCCCATCCCTTTTCTCCTCGATGACACACACACACACACACACACACACACACACACACACACACACACACAAACACACACACGTGCACACACACGCACACACATTCGTGGACATTACGGAGCCCAAAGCAGGTGAGGTAGTACATTTAATTCCATTCATGATTGCACTGTAGACCAACCTTGGACTTGGACGGCAGAAGCGGCTCTAACACCTGGCACATCTTGCCAACGTCATCCAATACATACTGCAGACAAGTACAGAGACAGGGAGCAAAGGAACAACACACTTAGCACATGCTTATGTCATTTCTCTACATCGCATAGACAAGGTCATAAACACCTCATCACAATTCCAAGTGGCAAGCAAAGATGAAATGGGCGTTGTCTGCATGGTTGGCCAGGTGAGCGGAACCAGTGGATTTTAGAGCATACACACACACACACACACACACACACACACACACACACACACACGCACTCAGACTTAGCCATGCCCCTTGCGGAAGCGATGACAGCGAACAGCTATGTTAGACATAGCAACTTGTGCTGAGATTACACCATTCAACAGCTTGCAAGGCTGATGTATTGACCGCCACAAATTTTAGCCTGGTATCCACCGCACACGCACATACACGCGCGCGCACCGCGCACACACTCTAATGGTGCAGACACTCTGGCGCTTAGAATACTGGATGGCGGTAGTTCTATTGTAGGCGTTAGCGTAGTAAGGCATGGTCACTTCGTGGAGAATGCTCTCCCAGCTGGTAGAATGAGATCAACTCAGGTGAATTTGCAGTGATTCTACCAGCCATGGATTGACTGAATACTAGAAGTGGGCGGCTGGAAAACAACCTACAGCACCCAGTGGCAGTACCCACCTGTAGTAAGGCCTGGTACGAAAGTGGGTCAAGTATTAATAATTGCTGCAAGGACACAATGAAAACAGCAGACATGATGCGTTAGGTTTTCATTCATAACGGTGGTAAAGGTGGCATGTCCACTGACAACCGCTCTATTCAGTTGCTACTTGAAAATCAGGTTTAATTGATATAAGATTATGGTGTTTCGGGCCAGTTACCCACCCTCAGAATGATTTACACGGGGCAAGCCTGGCCTATACACTAGTTGTATATGGCAGCATGAAAGCAAGCGAGGGACTGGGTGTATGTATTACATTTTGCAATGCATATACACGCAAACAACAACACTAAAACGCACAATAACCACGCACACAAATTGTTCACAAAGTGTTTCCTGACTGCAAACAAGGAGCGGTAAATATATGCGAGTACTACCGGTGTCTGGTTGCAGTCAGGAACACCATTTTCCATAGCATACTCGCACATGTACAGGGACATGCACATGAACTGGTGGGGACTTGTGCCAACCTACCACAAGCTCTTTGCCGTTCAGATGCAATCCGTGCACGTCAAATAAATTGAATGGAAGGAGACGAATGCATGCATGCACGCTACGCCAGCGATCGGCCGACTCACCTGAAAAGACGAGCGCACTCGTAGCTGGAGATAACTATGGCTGCGGGACGTGCCCTCTAGTGGGTACCACGTCTCCGTGAACTCGCCATGTCCGGCTTCCAACGTCGGCACTTGGATGTGGCCGATGCACTGGGATGGCGAGCGCCGCTTGCCCAGGTCTCGGTAGAACTTCACCGTGGCAGTGCGGATGACGCGCAGGTTGACGAACAGAAAGCGCTCGCCCCAGAACACCGAGTCAGGTGTGCTGGCCTGCTTGCAAGACGATCGGCCCACGACATCGCCATTGAGCTCGATCTCACAGTAGAAGCCTCTGCACATGTACGTGTACACATACACAAAATATTATTCAAAAGAACAGAGGGAGAGGGAGAGAGAGAGAGAGAGAGAGAGAGAGAGAGAGAGAGAGAGAGAGAGAGAGAGAGAGAGAGAGAGAGAGAGAGAGAGAGAGAGAGAGAGAGGAGAGAGAGGGAGAGAGAGAAAGAGAGAGAGAGAGAGAGAGAGAGAGAGAGAGAGAGAGAGAGAGAGAGAGAGAGAGAGAGAGAGAGGGAAGGAGAGAGAGGTAGAGAGAGAGAGGTAGAGAGAGAGAGGTAGAGAGAGAGAGAGAGAGAGAGAGAGAGAGAGAGGGAGAGAGAGGGAGAGAGAGAGAGTGAGAGAGAGAGAGAGCGTTGAATAAAGCCAAAGGGCTCATGGACATACACACAACTGCACCCCCACCCACACAACCAGCCACCATTATGAACACACACACACACACACACTGGGGGACGTGTGCAGGGCACGCGGCTCATTAGGGAGGTTTAGTCCCACATAATCCGTGGGTACTTTACGTGTGTGTACCACGTGATACTCAGTGACCCACTTACAGACGTTTTCTGATTCACGACATACTGTGTATGGAGGCTCACCCACGTTCCACCAGAACGTGGGCGAAAATCAGAATTGAGCGCATTGTGCGAGCTGTGAGGGTGCTCAGCTGAAGAAGTTTCCGAAGCACGAAATCAAAATATTGGATGAGCTTCTTAGGCCCAGGTAGCTTCGTCTTTGACCCGGTTTGGGCCTTTCGCTTCATGCTTTTGTTTGTTCCGTGTGACTAAACACAACATTGCAACGTGGGTGCCCTTCATTCACTTTACGTGGATCACCCATGTACGCGTTTCCGTTACGTGGGAACTAAACCTCCCTAGTAGCTCTGGCTTACTACATGTATACCAGAACACTTTGACAACGTTTGGTTGAGCAGGTGTGAAGACCAAGAAAAACGTTGGATCATGACTAAGGAGTTTCGTCAAATTCACACTTAAGTTGCTATAGATATAAACTCCGCGCAATGTCTACATACGCTTTTGACTTGCACAGTCCACAGTCCTTGAGCCCCTTGACTTCTGAGACAAGCACGAGCAGGTCTGACACAGAGTTGTTGTTGGGTGTGTCCTCGGTATGAAGTTGTCTGATCAGACTGCAGGTGCGCAAACACAAAACAAGACCACACGGCGAAAGGGTGAAGGAAGGTGAAGTGGAAGGGGCAACAAGGTGCAAAAGAACAAGGACGCCAGGCAAACACAAGCAAGAACACACAGAGAGCAGGAGTGGGGAGATAATGGAGAAGGGACAGGAAGATGCAAATGAACGAGCACACGTGAACACAAACAAGAGCACACAGGGACAGGGTGAAGGAAGATGAAGGGGACAGAACAGATACATGTAGGTGGAAAAGAACGAGCATAAACAACCGGGAATGAACCTACAGTCCATTTCAAAACTATAGACGCGTACCTAGGCAAAAACCGTTATGCCAGCATCTATACCACATAAAATCTGTGATCACTTTGTGCATAAATTTTTCCAAATTGGGAGTCTGTTATCCAATCGTTTAGAAACTATAATGAGAGTAATT
Organism: Sycon ciliatum; assembly: GCF_964019385.1. NCBI lineage: Eukaryota > Metazoa > Porifera > Calcarea > Leucosolenida > Sycettidae > Sycon > Sycon ciliatum. The sequence goes on from NC_088650.1 coordinate 17,236,935, forward strand.
GTGGAGCGGACCTGAGCAATATCCTGAAAACTACACTCAAACGTCTCTTATCCGGACGCCTCAGATACGGGCACGTCTCTCTACCGGGCACCTTCAGCTTGGGTTCCTATGGCAAAAATGCTTCGAATTTAGGGGTTTTGAACTTTTTTTTGTATGCGCAAGTGCTTATTTGTCACTGCCAACCTGTGCAATCCACACAGTTTAACCAATGGATTCTTTTTGTATCCTGAACATGTGCAATATGTGTAAATTGAACCTGTTCAAAAATGATATGATACATGGTAGATGGGTTACCTTGAGATACGGGCAAATCCGAGATACGGGCAAATCCGAGATACGGGCAGTGCCCGGTCCCAAGGTGCCCGGATATGAGACGTTCGAGTGTATTCTCAAAAAGCTCCAGCCAAATTTGAAATATTTCAAAAACCCTACGCGTCTATAGTTTTGAAATGGACTGTAGAGACAATTCTTGCCAGTATGCAGTGTGACTACATGGCATACACAAGTCACATTTGCCTGCAAATATTCTACCCTGTAACCATGGTAACATATGACAGTCTACTCTCCACAGGCATTCTACCCTACACTGTAACATACGACAGTCTACTCTCCACAGGCATTCTACCCTACACTGTAACATACGACAGTCTACTCTCCACAGACATTCTACCCTACACTGTAACATACGACAGTCTACTCTCCACAGGCATTCTACCCTACACTGTAACATACGACAGTCTACTCTCCACAGACATTCTACCCTACACTGTAACATACGACAGTCTACTCTCCACAGGCATTCTACCCTACACTGTAACATACGACAGTCTACTCTCCACAGACATTCTACCCTACACTGTAACATACGACAGTCTACTCTCCACAGGCATTCTACCCTACACTGTAACATACGACAGTCTACTCTCCACAGGCATTCTACCCTACACTGTAACATACGACAGTCTACTCTCCACAGGCATTCTACCCTACACTGTAACATACGACAGTCTACTCTCCACAGACATTCTACCCTACACTGTAACATACGACAGTCTACTCTCCACAGGCATTCTACCCTACACTGTAACATACGACAGTCTACTCTCCACAGGCATTCTACCCTACACTGTAACATACGACAGTCTACTCTCCACAGGCATTCTACCCTACACTGTAACATACGACAGTCTACTCTCCACAGACATTCTACCCTACACTGTAACATACGACAGTCTACTCTCCACAGGCATTCTACCCTACACTGTAACATACGACAGTCTACTCTCCACAGGCATTCTACCCTACACTGTAACATACGACAGTCTACTCTCCACAGGCATTCTACCCTACACTGTAACATACGACAGTCTACTCTCCACAGACATTCTACCCTACACTGTAACATACAACAGTCTACTCTCCACAGGCATTCTACCCTACACTGTAACATACGACAGTCTACTCTCCACAGGCATTCTACCCTACACTGTAACATACGACAGTCTACTCTCCACAGGCATTCTACCCTACACTGTAACATACGACAGTCTACTCTCCACAGACATTCTACCCTACACTGTAACATACGACAGTCTACTCTCCACAGGCATTCTACCCTACACTGTAACATACGACAGTCTACTCTCCACAGACATTCTACCCTACACTGTAACATACGACAGTCTACTCTCCACAGGCATTCTACCCTACACTGTAACATACGACAGTCTACTCTCCACAGACATTCTACCCTACACTGTAACATACGACAGTCTACTCTCCACAGGCATTCTACCCTACACTGTAACATACGACAGTCTACTCTCCACAGGCATTCTACCCTACACTGTAACATACGACAGTCTACTCTCCACAGACATTCTACCCTACACTGTAACATACGACAGTCTACTCTCCACAGGCATTCTACCCTACACTGTAACATACGACAGTCTACTCTCCACAGGCAAGCACTCCATCCTCGTGACCAAACAGCACGACTTATCGCGGGTGCGTGACTTGTGCGTATAGGGCACTCACACCAGAACATCGTGTTCAGGTTGCAAAAAAGAGCCTGACTTATCGCATTGTGTGAGCTAAACGAATTTTACATATCGCGTGAATAGCCTGTACTGCATGCAGCAGGACGAGCAGCATGACTGCTGCACATCTGCGTGTGTTACGGCAAACTAGACCCAGCGGACAGCAAGATGCACATTGGAGATAATGCACACACGGAGATGGGGGGGGGGGGGAGAGAAAGCATAGCTAGGCAGTAGTAAAAGCAAAGCGCTGCACGCAGAGGCAAACAGCCACGTGCGTGCTCGCCACAGCGAGCGTGATCACAGCGGCGTTACCAGACAGACCCGTAGTACGGAAGCAGCAGCGGAGGCGGCGACGGATACGCACCAGGGCAGGGCTCGGCCGGGTGCAGTCAGGAGGCTCTTGGTGGTGGAGTCTACCTTGCGGTTGTTTTTCCTGCGGGTGTTGGGAAGCAGCAGCACGTATAGAAGACAAGACTACACCATATGACATCACACGACGGCAAGGTGAGTAATGTGTTAGTCTCATCGGCTGCGGGCGGCGGCTATTCAATGCTGTTAGATCTGAGCTGGTTCGGTGGCACGCGTTAGTTAAGTTTCATCCCATGATGGCTTTCAATCAGAAAGCAGAGTTGCACGCAAGCTACTGGATGTTCAAGTTTGCTGCTAGGAATTATAGTTGGTCAGTTGGTTAGCACGGACATAACCAGTAGTACAGGAATCACTTCAGACCATATCAAAAAAAAGTTCTCCAGAGGCAATTGGTCAGTCAGTTAGCATGGTCGCTACCAGTACAGACAGTCAGAACGGTAGTCACTTCAGACGATATCAAAACACTGCAAGAGTTCTCCAGAGGCGAGTTGCCCATCAGGTCAGTCTCGTAGTACGTTTAATTTTATTTAACTTCAGACAATATCAGAACAGTGCAATAGATCTCCAGAAGCAAATTGGCGATCAGGTCAATCTCATATTATACACTTTTTATTTTAATAATAGCAAGGGTCCAAAAAGGGTACGAACGAAGTGAAAATTGAAGTGTGACGATTAGCATCGTTGACCGACTATTCATCGTTCATTAGGGCAGTGTGGAGGGTGGAGATGGTGGCCTAGGAATGCAGACAGCAGTGGATACTGAGGCCACTGGAACCATCATCATCATCAGCAGCAGCGGCATGATATCGTCAAAATTTCACAGCAAATGGAAATCAGCAACAGCGGTGGACACGCTATTACCACAGCGTCGAGTGAATGTTGACGTGGCTATCTTAATACACCATGATCACAGTGGAAGGAGACAGAAGCCAGTGGCAGTGACGCTGATGCAGCGGACATGAGGAGGTGATACTTGCACGCAACAAGGTCGCTGGCCGAGTGAATGCAGAGATAGCAAGCGACAAAGACAGGCAGAGGCTGGAAGCGCTACAGCAGGCCGTACTGTCAAATAGTCAGGTAACACTACTGAAGTTACATGTACATTATCCAATCAAAAAGAAAAGGGGTTTGTCAACTTAATGGATGAAAAATTAATTTTATTGTGATGTCGAAAAAAATTATGACGTTTCGGGCCAGTCACCCATCGTCCAGACTTATCCGATCATAAGTCTATACCTTAGAACTGGTCAAGCGAAACCGTTAGAAGTTAGCACAGATCATGCATTGCCATAAGAAGGTAGCTAAGGGGCAATGGAACACATCCAACAAATTGAAAACGTTGAACTATGTCAGAGCAACACTAAACATTCACGATACTACCATTAGATGTAATGCAATGCTGATAGTTGATGCTCAGATAATACTTCGAAGTATAAAAGCAGCAGATTGATGTTTATCCTGCACTGACCACGCCACAGTTTTCTACTGTTGTCAACATCTTGTGCCAATGGTACCAGATATCGCCTCACTTGCATGCTACTTTCCATGGACTCGCTACAATGCATTGCACGAGCTGTTGAGGTGGTACTGGGGTGCTGCATGTGTACCTATGTTGCACAGGGGTGCTGCGTGTGAACATGTATGTTGCAATGGGGCAGTGCATGTGTGTGTTGGACTGGGACGTGACATGTGTAAGTTGCACCGGGGCGCTATATGAATGTGTGGTGCACTGCAGCGCTGCAAGTGCATGCTCTAACTGGGCTCAGCCTGAATGTGTATGTCGCACAGGGGCCAGGTGCTGCAAGTGTAAGTGCGCCAGTGCACTGAATGTGTATTGTGCACAGGGCCAGGTGCTGCAAGTGCAAGTGTGCCAGTGCACTGAATGTGTAAGTTGCACTGGAGCACTACATGTGTTTGTTCTACAGCAGTGCTGCATGTGCATGTTGCACTGTACTGCTATGAAAGTGTGTGCTAAATGTAGACGGGTGCATGCATGGCTTACCTCCCGATGAAGACACTCTGTGGACGTGCCGACATTCTTTCTCAGCAGTATTGTTCATGAGTGTTGGCAACTCAGCCAAGACTGTACAGCAAGGAATGGTAGTGTACAGCACGTGCATGTGCATGTGAGATCGATCAGCTCCTAGGACGGCCTCCAGCTAAACGGCGGTCAGCACCAGTGTTTACAGATATGCAAGCAGATACACACACACGTGCACATCAATACACACAGACACAACACACATACAGACACAACACACATCCAGACACACACCCATACACACGGGTGCAGACACACAACCATATTATATACACACACACACACAATCACATGCACACACACACGCACACACACACACACACACACACATGTGACATCCAGGTAAAGAGATTATACGGTGGTGGGAAAGGATGATGGAGCCTGGGGGAAAAGGAACACGTGAAAAGCCCAGTCCTATCAGCACTGGAACGGTCACGCCGGGCGTACATGGGGAAAGTCCAAAGTGTTCCGGGGAAACACACGAGGAACACCTGCCCACATTGCTCGCTGTAAGTTGACTCTCAACACAAGCACTGAAAGACATGAGTTTCGCACTCGGGGAGTGTGGTACTAAACTAGTCCTGAGGTAGGTAGGCGTTTGCTGCGCTGCAACTGTACAGTACAAACAAACACCTACGTTAGACTAAACCGGACTGAACGTGGCTAAAACATCATGCCCATAAGTAGTGCATTGTGCATGTATAGTCCTAAACAGTTTAAAAATACAATTTGAACAAGGACCAGGTTCTATCCCGTTTCTTGGCGTTAACAATGCCGCAGACACTCCTCCGCTTTTCGCCGAGGAAATAAGAATACACCGACGACACGTTCTCTGCCCCCGCCAAAACGTACTCAGGAACCATGCCGGCTGCACGAGTACTGAACTGTGCAGTGGTGGCAATAACCCCAGCGTTAGTACACCGTGGAAGTCGTTGCCATGAAGTTTCCTGCGCAACAAGCCACAGCTACCAACTGCAACTGCCTACCCGTGTATTTTGTCTCTCTCTCTGACACACACACACACACACACTCACACATCCACGCACAAGCACAGAAGCCAGTGCACTTGACTGATTCTGTCCACATTGATATCTACAACTGGACTAGTGGCTCTCCTGCATAGCTTGGTTTGATCCCTGATTTGATTTGGGCATCGGACTACTAGCATCATGGATCATGCACAAGCTGGACAATCATTGTCTGGTTTGGCCAGCCCATCACTCTGAGTAGCACTCTTTTGCTACTCAACTGATCACGCCATGACTCTGCAACACTTGACAGGTCAGGATGGCTTGGCAACTCTAAGGGTATGACCGTATCTGTCACCTTCTGCGAGCCTCCGTCACCAAGTTGACAGGCAATGATACGCCTGTGTGACAAGCTGCGAAGTTTCGCAAAACAAACCCATATGGGCAAGAGTCGACGTCGAAAATAATCCACAATCAGCTCGGCGCTTCAAAATACTACAAGCTATCAGATCTTGCCTCCTTTCTTTCACGACATGGCGCACCCTGAAAGCTCTCCATATCCACAAACTCACGGCATCCGTAACCAAAGGGCAGCTTATCCCTTTCTCAAACAGGTGTCATCCGTGAAACCGATGCTGTTGCTAAATTTTATGTCAGGCTTGGGGTGAGAATTTACTCCCAGGATCGAGGATCCACGGCGCAGATGAAATTCTACAATCCAGCAAGATCAGCAGCAGTTTTGGTATACTTACGGACGAAGCATGATCTCACAAATCTCAGCCTCTCACAAACGCCGTCCCGAGTGTTCCTGGCTAAATTTGGCCTTCCTTTTCGGAGATCAGCTGGCACCAAAGTTCCACCACAAGCAGTTACGCCGATGGGACTGGGCAAACCACGGCAAATTCTACTGCGACAGGAGAACGCTTACTTCTACGGCAAATAAACCCCGATGAGACAGAGCAGGGAGCAGCAGAGAGGTATTCTGAGAAAGGCAAACTCTAGTGTGCCAGTATCTGAAACACAGCATGCAAGGTTGGAAATTCGGGTTGTGAGTGGATCCGATTGAGTGGAGAAGAACTGCAGTGCAAAGAGCTTTGCCACAAGCCGATGCATGCAGCGCGCTGTATGTTGAACCAGATCAGCAGAATGAACCATGCGACCAGGCAGATGCTCGCAGCTCGCACGCCAGCAGCGTAGCGTGCAGCCTGCAAGCGATTGACTCCGATCCGGACCAAGCGTCCGCACAAGCGCGCTAGTCTGGAGTTTTGCATGACGGGCAATCAGTCGATCACATGATTGACACATAACCGTTGACTGTCTGGAGAGACCGCGTCACCGCGACCACAGAGCTAGCTGGTGACCAGTGGTGACCATAATCCGGAGCTGGCGAGCTGCTCACAGCTAGCTACCGGCACACAAGGAAGGATAAGGTAGACCAGAAATGAGCCGGCACTCTGTGTGTGTGTGTGTGTGCTCCGCGCGTTGTTGCGTGTGTGTATGTGTGCATGTGTGTGTGTGTTTGCGCGCGCCTGTATGTGTATTCGTGTGTGTGTGTGTGTGTGTGTGTGTGTGTGTGTGTGTGTGTGTGTGTGTGTGTGTGTGTGTGTGTGTGTGTGTGTGTGTGTGTGTGTGTGTGTGTGTGTGTGTGTGTGTGTGTGTGTGTGTGTGTGTGTGTGTGTGTGTGTGTGTGTGTGTGTGTGTGTGTGTGTGTGTGTGTGTGTGTGTGTGTGTGTGTGTGTGTGTGTGTGTGTGTGTGTGTGTGTGTGTGTGTGTGTGTGTGTGTGTGTGTGTGTGTGTGTGTGTGTGTGTGTGTGTGTGTGTGTGTGTGTGTGTGTGTGTGTGTGTGTGTGTGTGTGTGTGTGTGTGTGTGTGTGTGTGTGTGTGTGTGTGTGTGTGTGTGTGTGTGTGTGTGTGTGTGTGTGTGTGTGTGTGTGTGTGTGTGTGTGTGTGTGTGTGTGTGTGTGTGTGTGTGTGTGTGTGTGTGTGTGTGTGTGTGTGTGTGTGTGTGTGTGTGTGTGTGTGTGTGTGTGTGTGTGTGTGTGTGTGTGTGTGTGTGTGTGTGTGTGTGTGTGTGTGTGTGTGTGTGTGTGTGTGTGTGTGTGTGTGTGTGTGTGTGTGTGTGTGTGTGTGTGTGTGTGTGTGTGTGTCAAGGTCAAGTTGCACTTCAACGATCACAGGGTGGCAGGCAGCCACGAGCAGTGCGAGAGCGGAGACCCTGGCCTGCCTGCCGCCTGGACCATGTTGACCTTACAGTATGAACTCTGGAAATCTTGATGGAACTCTCGATGGATTCCAGCTTATTGACCACACGAGGTGAATGATTATGTACATGTACTAACTCCATGGTAGCCCTAGCTTGGCGGATATTAAATGCCGGCAGAAAAATTTCAGAATTTGGTACATTTTCTTGTATGTGCCATGCATTTGGCATCTGGATAAAGGAAGTGGAGCAGAATTCAAGGAAATGCCTGTCATAAGGTTTGTATGGTTTTGCCAATTCCACTGCTTTTCGAGCAGAATTAAAATTAAAATTTTAGTATTTGCCATTTTGTTCAGCATGGCGGGTACGAGCCACACCATACGCCTATCCTTAGCCCTTACACCTGCCATCGCTGAAGCGATGATAGTGAACAATAGGATATACTGGATCGTCGTTGCATGCAGGTCGTACAGCATAATTACGGATTCACGCCTGAACTACAGTATCTTGATCGTATTCTCTTACAGTTACTCACCCTTGTACTGGACCAAGTGGCTCCGAATCCTTCCAGAACGGACAATTCTACTTGTGTAGACTATATTGACCGCGGACAAGTGCTTTGTGTAGTCCACGTAGGAATCTTGACAGCGCCCAGTCTAGTCTAGCTGATCGACTAAGCACGGGCGAGAGGAACGTGAATACCATGTAGCGGTATTAGTAACCTGATTGCACCTAACTGCTAGCTAGCTAGGTCTGCAGAACTAGCTCTTCACAAACAATTTCGCCACGGATTGCACTGGGATGTCTACAGTCCAGGCGAGCTTCGCGGCTTTGTCTGGACACTTGCACCGCACATGCCCGAAAGGACATAGAATGAGACACTGAGGTGGTGTGTGTGTGTGTGTGTGCACTCCGGCACTGCTTAGCATTTTGCGAGCTTAGAATGCTGCCGATCTTTCCCCTGCCAACTTACTTATGCAGGTCATGGTGTATGGCAACGGATAGTGCTCGTATGGCTCGACTAGCACCGGTACATGTGCATTGTACTTGTGCATGGTATCGGCGTTGGAAGCCCTAGCTCACCACACAGGCTGTGTAAAGAGCTCTTCTTAGTCCGGAGATTTCACGTAGGTGTCTTCAATAGCTTCTAGATCATGGCTGCTACTCCATCATGGCTCTTCCTTCACTTCCCGGACACCTTCAAACCGAAGTCCCTAAACGTGCACAGGCTGGCTCACCGCCGTCACCGGGCTGCAAAACTTACAATCGCAGTCAAAGAGTATCATCATCAGATTCATCACCCATCAAGACGTACACTGACGTACACTGTTTCGGACATGCGGACGTCCCATGATGTCAAATAGAACACCCCACGCAGCCCAGGTCCTCCGGGAGCATATTATAATTATAAATAATTATACTTTGAAGTAAATTATAATTACCCCTTCCACATGTCCTGCTCATGTTAACAGGTCCACGACTCGTGTACACCGTCCGGGTGCGTGTGCAATTATTTCTTAATGCGCTAAATACCTGTTACCGGAATGTTACAGTGATTGAAGCCTGTTGTCTCATGATCGCCTACGTGTGCGTGAAACTCAGAATCACAGCATGCTTTCCCTCCTCTTCTTGTTGTACTTGATGCCAGTTGTGCATCAGTTTACCTTCCCGGTATGCCCAGTAGGAGTAGGACCGGGCAAAGCGACAGCAGGGCATGGCTGCCGCCTGCTAGCAGAAGCAAGCCAAGTCAGGTGAAGTGTTAGGTCGTGCTCGACACCAGGGAGTATTGTACATTGGGGGTGCTGTACACTCCCTGGTGCTCACAATTTAACACTGTTGATTTCAACACGCAACAAACTCACTGCATCACATGCAAGCAGTCTGGACTCTGCAGTCGTGATCACGTCAAGCCCCCGAAACGTATCAGCCAGATGCGCGCGGGAATGCTCATTTTCCCGGATCATGCAGAGCACTTAGCTAAAGCTACCGCGATGTGCTACAAGCGGAAGGATCGTACCGCGGAAGTGCACTTCAGTAAGTTGTGTCTTTGGTCGGCTGGTGCCATGTGCTGATACAACTCAGCTCAGATGCTGATCAGTATTCATCGACACATTTGTCGGGAATACATTAGTACTTGTAAAGGCAATGTCTCGCCAACAATTGCATCACCGGTTATACAAATCTGGAGCGTGTCAGAGGTGTGGCTACCCCTACTCCCAGTATACAGGTGCTGGACGTACTAAATAACTACTGTACATGTACATGTACATGTACATCAGAAGGTCATGCACAGTTATCGTAGTGTGTTATATACAGTCATGTACTTATCATCGTCAGCATGGGCGGCGAATGCTCGCCAAAAAAATCGTATCCAGCTCTACTCGAAAGGCATAAGAATACGATTAGACAGGACCGTGCAATCACGTACAATAAAAGCTATCGTCCCGGTACAGGGATCTCTTTCCGCGAACCATGTGATACCGGTACATGTTTATTCATTTATTTATGGATTCCCCAAAGGCCGAGGCCTAAGGTCTCCGTTCATGTACAGTATGTACAGGTATTTGACTGATCTGCTCACAAGGACCACCTCCCAATAACGACCAGTGTTCTGACTCTGATAAGACGTACATGCAGATCTACCCGCATGGAAAACAGCGAAGTTGACCTATCCGAGGTTTTCAAAATCGAAACATGCTTCAGCACTCAGCAGTACATCCGCTTCCCGAACAATGGCCGTACTAAGCAAGTGATCATCTTCTCAGAGTATGTGCTTAGGTGAGTTCCATTGCAATACTATGGTGGTTAATGCCCTTTCATTTTAATACCACCAGGGAGCAGTACAATACTGACTGTTGTACTGTACACACTGGATTAAACTACTCCCTGATTACCATTACAACCACACATTTATCTGCGGCGATGTACTCCCAAGGGCCCCATGGAGTACACTGCGGCTGCAGCTGGTGCACAGGTATGCAAAAATGCTCCGAATTTATCACTGATCTCCACGTATTACATGGGCCATGGCCCATGGCCACTTCCGTGCTACTCTGGCCAGTCTGGGAACTTGATGACTTGTCTGCGAGTTCCTTCCTTCGAACTCCGCACTGGGATTATATTTGGACGATGTGTGAAGGAAGTACAATGTAGTTCATCGTCCCGGCCTGTGAATGTACAGGAGGGAGGGAGGGAGGGAGGGAGGGAGGAAGGAAGAAAGAAAGAAAGAGAGAGAGAGAGAGAGAGAGAGAGAGAGAGAGAGAGAGAGAGAGAGAGAGAGAGAGAGAGAGAGAGAGAGAGAGAGAGAGAGAGAGAGAGAGAGAGAGAGAGAGAGAGAGAGAGAGAGAGAGAGAGGCATTCTACCCTACACTGTAACATACGACAGTCTACTCTCCACAGGCATTCTACCCTACACTGTAACATACGACAGTCTACTCTCCACAGACATTCTACCCTACACTGTAACATACGACAGTCTACTCTCCACAGGCATTCTACCCTACACTGTAACATACGACAGTCTACTCTCCACAGACATTCTACCCTACACTGTAACATACGACAGTCTACTCTCCACAGGCATTCTACCCTACACTGTAACATACGACAGTCTACTCTCCACAGACATTCTACCCTACACTGTAACATACGACAGTCTACTCTCCACAGGCATTCTACCCTACACTGTAACATACGACAGTCTACTCTCCACAGGCATTCTACCCTACACTGTAACATACGACAGTCTACTCTCCACAGACATTCTACCCTACACTGTAACATACGACAGTCTACTCTCCACAGGCATTCTACCCTACACTGTAACATACGACAGTCTACTCTCCACAGGCAAGCACTCCATCCTCGTGACCAAACAGCACGACTTATCGCGGGTGCGTGACTTGTGCGTATAGGGCACTCACACCAGAACATCGTGTTCAGGTTGCAAAAAAGAGCCTGACTTATCGCATTGTGTGAGCTAAACGAATTTTACATATCGCGTGAATAGCCTGTACTGCATGCAGCAGGACGAGCAGCATGACTGCTGCACATCTGCGTGTGTTACGGCAAACTAGACCCAGCGGACAGCAAGATGCACATTGGAGATAATGCACACACGGAGATGGGGGGGGGGGGAGAGAAAGCATAGCTAGGCAGTAGTAAAAGCAAAGCGCTGCACGCAGAGGCAAACAGCCACGTGCGTGCTCGCCACAGCGAGCGTGATCACAGCGGCGTTACCAGACAGACCCGTAGTACGGAAGCAGCAGCGGAGGCGGCGACGGATACGCACCAGGGCAGGGCTCGGCCGGGTGCAGTCAGGAGGCTCTTGGTGGTGGAGTCTACCTTGCGGTTGTTTTTCCTGCGGGTGTTGGGAAGCAGCAGCACGTATAGAAGACAAGACTACACCATATGACATCACACGACGGCAAGGTGAGTAATGTGTTAGTCTCATCGGCTGCGGGCGGCGGCTATTCAATGCTGTTAGATCTGAGCTGGTTCGGTGGCACGCGTTAGTTAAGTTTCATCCCATGATGGCTTTCAATCAGAAAGCAGAGTTGCACGCAAGCTACTGGATGTTCAAGTTTGCTGCTAGGAATTATAGTTGGTCAGTTGGTTAGCACGGACATAACCAGTAGTACAGGAATCACTTCAGACCATATCAAAAAAAAGTTCTCCAGAGGCAATTGGTCAGTCAGTTAGCATGGTCGCTACCAGTACAGACAGTCAGAACGGTAGTCACTTCAGACGATATCAAAACACTGCAAGAGTTCTCCAGAGGCGAGTTGCCCATCAGGTCAGTCTCGTAGTACGTTTAATTTTATTTAACTTCAGACAATATCAGAACAGTGCAATAGATCTCCAGAAGCAAATTGGCGATCAGGTCAATCTCATATTATACACTTTTTATTTTAATAATAGCAAGGGTCCAAAAAGGGTACGAACGAAGTGAAAATTGAAGTGTGACGATTAGCATCGTTGACCGACTATTCATCGTTCATTAGGGCAGTGTGGAGGGTGGAGATGGTGGCCTAGGAATGCAGACAGCAGTGGATACTGAGGCCACTGGAACCATCATCATCATCAGCAGCAGCGGCATGATATCGTCAAAATTTCACAGCAAATGGAAATCAGCAACAGCGATGGACACGCTATTACCACAGCGTCGAGTGAATGTTGACGTGGCTATCTTAATACACCATGATCACAGTGGAAGGAGACAGAAGCCAGTGGCAGTGACGCTGATGCAGCGGACATGAGGAGGTGATACTTGCACGCAACAAGGTCGCTGGCCGAGTGAATGCAGAGATAGCAAGCGACAAAGACAGGCAGAGGCTGGAAGCGCTACAGCAGGCCGTACTGTCAAATAGTCAGGTAACACTACTGAAGTTACATGTACATTATCCAATCAAAAAGAAAAGGGGTTTGTCAACTTAATGGATGAAAAATTAATTTTATTGTGATGTCGAAAAAAATTATGACGTTTCGGGCCAGTCACCCATCGTCCAGACTTATCCGATCATAAGTCTATACCTTAGAACTGGTCAAGCGAAACCGTTAGAAGTTAGCACAGATCATGCATTGCCATAAGAAGGTAGCTAAGGGGCAATGGAACACATCCAACAAATTGAAAACGTTGAACTATGTCAGAGCAACACTAAACATTCACGATACTACCATTAGATGTAATGCAATGCTGATAGTTGATGCTCAGATAATACTTCGAAGTATAAAAGCAGCAGATTGATGTTTATCCTGCACTGACCACGCCACAGTTTTCTACTGTTGTCAACATCTTGTGCCAATGGTACCAGATATCGCCTCACTTGCATGCTACTTTCCATGGACTCGCTACAATGCATTGCACGAGCTGTTGAGGTGGTACTGGGGTGCTGCATGTGTACCTATGTTGCACAGGGGTGCTGCGTGTGAACATGTATGTTGCAATGGGGCAGTGCATGTGTGTGTTGGACTGGGACGTGACATGTGTAAGTTGCACCGGGGGCGCTATATGAATGTGTGGTGCACTGCAGCGCTGCAAGTGCATGCTCTAACTGGGCTCAGCCTGAATGTGTATGTCGCACAGGGGCCAGGTGCTGCAAGTGTAAGTGCGCCAGTGCACTGAATGTGTATTGTGCACAGGGCCAGGTGCTGCAAGTGCAAGTGTGCCAGTGCACTGAATGTGTAAGTTGCACTGGAGCACTACATGTGTTTGTTCTACAGCAGTGCTGCATGTGCATGTTGCACTGTACTGCTATGAAAGTGTGTGCTAAATGTAGACGGGTGCATGCATGGCTTACCTCCCGATGAAGACACTCTGTGGACGTGCCGACATTCTTTCTCAGCAGTATTGTTCATGAGTGTTGGCAACTCAGCCAAGACTGTACAGCAAGGAATGGTAGTGTACAGCACGTGCATGTGCATGTGAGATCGATCAGCTCCTAGGACGGCCTCCAGCTAAACGGCGGTCAGCACCAGTGTTTACAGATATGCAAGCAGATACACACACACGTGCACATCAATACACACAGACACAACACACATACAGACACAACACACATCCAGACACACACCCATACACACGGGTGCAGACACACAACCATATTATATACACACACACACACAATCACATGCACACACACACGCACACACACACACACACACACACATGTGACATCCAGGTAAAGAGATTATACGGTGGTGGGAAAGGATGATGGAGCCTGGGGGAAAAGGAACACGTGAAAAGCCCAGTCCTATCAGCACTGGAACGGTCACGCCGGGCGTACATGGGGAAAGTCCAAAGTGTTCCGGGGAAACACACGAGGAACACCTGCCCACATTGCTCGCTGTAAGTTGACTCTCAACACAAGCACTGAAAGACATGAGTTTCGCACTCGGGGAGTGTGGTACTAAACTAGTCCTGAGGTAGGTAGGCGTTTGCTGCGCTGCAACTGTACAGTACAAACAAACACCTACGTTAGACTAAACCGGACTGAACGTGGCTAAAACATCATGCCCATAAGTAGTGCATTGTGCATGTATAGTCCTAAACAGTTTAAAAATACAATTTGAACAAGGACCAGGTTCTATCCCGTTTCTTGGCGTTAACAATGCCGCAGACACTCCTCCGCTTTTCGCCGAGGAAATAAGAATACACCGACGACACGTTCTCTGCCCCCGCCAAAACGTACTCAGGAACCATGCCGGCTGCACGAGTACTGAACTGTGCAGTGGTGGCAATAACCCCAGCGTTAGTACACCGTGGAAGTCGTTGCCATGAAGTTTCCTGCGCAACAAGCCACAGCTACCAACTGCAACTGCCTACCCGTGTATTTTGTCTCTCTCTCTGACACACACACACACACACACATCCACGCACAAGCACAGAAGCCAGTGCACTTGACTGATTCTGTCCACATTGATATCTACAACTGGACTAGTGGCTCTCCTGCATAGCTTGGTTTGATCCCTGATTTGATTTGGGCATCGGACTACTAGCATCATGGATCATGCACAAGCTGGACAATCATTGTCTGGTTTGGCCAGCCCATCACTCTGAGTAGCACTCTTTTGCTACTCAACTGATCACGCCATGACTCTGCAACACTTGACAGGTCAGGATGGCTTGGCAACTCTAAGGGTATGACCGTATCTGTCACCTTCTGCGAGCCTCCGTCACCAAGTTGACAGGCAATGATACGCCTGTGTGACAAGCTGCGAAGTTTCGCAAAACAAACCCATATGGGCAAGAGTCGACGTCGAAAATAATCCACAATCAGCTCGGCGCTTCAAAATACTACAAGCTATCAGATCTTGCCTCCTTTCTTTCACGACATGGCGCACCCTGAAAGCTCTCCATATCCACAAACTCACGGCATCCGTAACCAAAGGGCAGCTTATCCCTTTCTCAAACAGGTGTCATCCGTGAAACCGATGCTGTTGCTAAATTTTATGTCAGGCTTGGGGTGAGAATTTACTCCCAGGATCGAGGATCCACGGCGCAGATGAAATTCTACAATCCAGCAAGATCAGCAGCAGTTTTGGTATACTTACGGACGAAGCATGATCTCACAAATCTCAGCCTCTCACAAACGCCGTCCCGAGTGTTCCTGGCTAAATTTGGCCTTCCTTTTCGGAGATCAGCTGGCACCAAAGTTCCACCACAAGCAGTTACGCCGATGGGACTGGGCAAACCACGGCAAATTCTACTGCGACAGGAGAACGCTTACTTCTACGGCAAATAAACCCCGATGAGACAGAGCAGGGAGCAGCAGAGAGGTATTCTGAGAAAGGCAAACTCTAGTGTGCCAGTATCTGAAACACAGCATGCAAGGTTGGAAATTCGGGTTGTGAGTGGATCCGATTGAGTGGAGAAGAACTGCAGTGCAAAGAGCTTTGCCACAAGCCGATGCATGCAGCGCGCTGTATGTTGAACCAGATCAGCAGAATGAACCATGCGACCAGGCAGATGCTCGCAGCTCGCACGCCAGCAGCGTAGCGTGCAGCCTGCAAGCGATTGACTCCGATCCGGACCAAGCGTCCGCACAAGCGCGCTAGTCTGGAGTTTTGCATGACGGGCAATCAGTCGATCACATGATTGACACATAACCGTTGACTGTCTGGAGAGACCGCGTCACCGCGACCACAGAGCTAGCTGGTGACCAGTGGTGACCATAATCCGGAGCTGGCGAGCTGCTCACAGCTAGCTACCGGCACACAAGGAAGGATAAGGTAGACCAGAAATGAGCCGGCACTCTGTGTGTGTGTGTGTGTGCTCCGCGCGTTGTTGCGTGTGTGTATGTGTGCATGTGTGTGTGTGTGTTTGCGCGCGCCTGTATGTGTATTCGTGTGTGTGTGTGTGTGTGTGTGTGTGTGTGTGTGTGTGTGTGTGTGTGTGTGTGTGTGTGTGTGTGTGTGTGTGTGTGTGTGTGTGTGTGTGTGTGTGTGTGTGTGTGTGTGTGTGTGTGTGTGTGTGTGTGTGTGTGTGTGTGTGTGTGTGTGTGTGTGTGTGTGTGTGTGTGTGTGTGTGTGTGTGTGTGTGTGTGTGTGTGTGTGTGTGTGTGTGTGTGTGTGTGTGTGTGTGTGTGTGTGTGTGTGTGTGTGTGTGTGTGTGTGTGTGTGTGTGTGTGTGTGTGTGTGTGTGTGTGTGTGTGTGTGTGTGTGTGTGTGTGTGTGTGTGTGTGTGTGTGTGTGTGTGTGTGTGTGTGTGTGTGTGTGTGTGTGTGTGTGTGTGTGTGTGTGTGTGTGTGTGTGTGTGTGTGTGTGTGTGTGTGTGTGTGTGTGTGTGTGTGTGTGTGTGTGTGTGTGTGTGTGTGTGTCAAGGTCAAGTTGCACTTCAACGATCACAGGGTGGCAGGCAGCCACGAGCAGTGCGAGAGCGGAGACCCTGGCCTGCCTGCCGCCTGGACCATGTTGACCTTACAGTATGAACTCTGGAAATCTTGATGGAACTCTCGATGGATTCCAGCTTATTGACCACACGAGGTGAATGATTATGTACATGTACTAACTCCATGGTAGCCCTAGCTTGGCGGATATTAAATGCCGGCAGAAAAATTTCAGAATTTGGTACATTTTCTTGTATGTGCCATGCATTTGGCATCTGGATAAAGGAAGTGGAGCAGAATTCAAGGAAATGCCTGTCATAAGGTTTGTATGGTTTTGCCAATTCCACTGCTTTTCGAGCAGAATTAAAATTAAAATTTTAGTATTTGCCATTTTGTTCAGCATGGCGGGTACGAGCCACACCATACGCCTATCCTTAGCCCTTACACCTGCCATCGCTGAAGCGATGATAGTGAACAATAGGATATACTGGATCGTCGTTGCATGCAGGTCGTACAGCATAATTACGGATTCACGCCTGAACTACAGTATCTTGATCGTATTCTCTTACAGTTACTCACCCTTGTACTGGACCAAGTGGCTCCGAATCCTTCCAGAACGGACAATTCTACTTGTGTAGACTATATTGACCGCGGACAAGTGCTTTGTGTAGTCCACGTAGGAATCTTGACAGCGCCCAGTCTAGTCTAGCTGATCGACTAAGCACGGGCGAGAGGAACGTGAATACCATGTAGCGGTATTAGTAACCTGATTGCACCTAACTGCTAGCTAGCTAGGTCTGCAGAACTAGCTCTTCACAAACAATTTCGCCACGGATTGCACTGGGATGTCTACAGTCCAGGCGAGCTTCGCGGCTTTGTCTGGACACTTGCACCGCACATGCCCGAAAGGACATAGAATGAGACACTGAGGTGGTGTGTGTGTGTGTGTGTGCACTCCGGCACTGCTTAGCATTTTGCGAGCTTAGAATGCTGCCGATCTTTCCCCTGCCAACTTACTTATGCAGGTCATGGTGTATGGCAACGGATAGTGCTCGTATGGCTCGACTAGCACCGGTACATGTGCATTGTACTTGTGCATGGTATCGGCGTTGGAAGCCCTAGCTCACCACACAGGCTGTGTAAAGAGCTCTTCTTAGTCCGGAGATTTCACGTAGGTGTCTTCAATAGCTTCTAGATCATGGCTGCTACTCCATCATGGCTCTTCCTTCACTTCCCGGACACCTTCAAACCGAAGTCCCTAAACGTGCACAGGCTGGCTCACCGCCGTCACCGGGCTGCAAAACTTACAATCGCAGTCAAAGAGTATCATCATCAGATTCATCACCCATCAAGACGTACACTGACGTACACTGTTTCGGACATGCGGACGTCCCATGATGTCAAATAGAACACCCCACGCAGCCCAGGTCCTCCGGGAGCATATTATAATTATAAATAATTATACTTTGAAGTAAATTATAATTACCCCTTCCACATGTCCTGCTCATGTTAACAGGTCCACGACTCGTGTACACCGTCCGGGTGCGTGTGCAATTATTTCTTAATGCGCTAAATACCTGTTACCGGAATGTTACAGTGATTGAAGCCTGTTGTCTCATGATCGCCTACGTGTGCGTGAAACTCAGAATCACAGCATGCTTTCCCTCCTCTTCTTGTTGTACTTGATGCCAGTTGTGCATCAGTTTACCTTCCCGGTATGCCCAGTAGGAGTAGGACCGGGCAAAGCGACAGCAGGGCATGGCTGCCGCCTGCTAGCAGAAGCAAGCCAAGTCAGGTGAAGTGTTAGGTCGTGCTCGACACCAGGGAGTATTGTACATTGGGGGTGCTGTACACTCCCTGGTGCTCACAATTTAACACTGTTGATTTCAACACGCAACAAACTCACTGCATCACATGCAAGCAGTCTGGACTCTGCAGTCGTGATCACGTCAAGCCCCCGAAACGTATCAGCCAGATGCGCGCGGGAATGCTCATTTTCCCGGATCATGCAGAGCACTTAGCTAAAGCTACCGCGATGTGCTACAAGCGGAAGGATCGTACCGCGGAAGTGCACTTCAGTAAGTTGTGTCTTTGGTCGGCTGGTGCCATGTGCTGATACAACTCAGCTCAGATGCTGATCAGTATTCATCGACACATTTGTCGGGAATACATTAGTACTTGTAAAGGCAATGTCTCGCCAACAATTGCATCACCGGTTATACAAATCTGGAGCGTGTCAGAGGTGTGGCTACCCCTACTCCCAGTATACAGGTGCTGGACGTACTAAATAACTACTGTACATGTACATGTACATGTACATCAGAAGGTCATGCACAGTTATCGTAGTGTGTTATATACAGTCATGTACTTATCATCGTCAGCATGGGCGGCGAATGCTCGCCAAAAAAATCGTATCCAGCTCTACTCGAAAGGCATAAGAATACGATTAGACAGGACCGTGCAATCACGTACAATAAAAGCTATCGTCCCGGTACAGGGATCTC